>NC_057801.1:296126642-296297034 GCF_018294505.1 Triticum aestivum
CTAAAATCCTACCGAGTGGAGAGCAAACCTCCCACTCGGGGGCTTAGCTGTAGCCCAATGCTCGCCTAAGTTTCTAAAATCCTACCGAGTGGAGAGCAAACCTCCCACTCGGGGGCTTAGCTGCAGCCCAGTGCTCGCCTAAGTTTCTAAAAACCTACCGAGTGGAGAGCAAACCTCCCACTCGGAGGCTTAGCTGCAGCCCAGTGCTCGCCTAAGTTACTAAAATCCTACCGAGTGGAGAGCAAACCTCCCACTCGGAGGCTTAGCTGCAGCCCAGTGCTCGCCTAAGTTTCTAAAATCCTTCCGAGTGAAGAACAAGTTTCTCACTCGGAGGCCTGGTCGCAACCCAACACTCGCCCAGACATGACGAGCACAGGTCGACGACAATTTGTGCTTCACTCCTACCTGCAAAAGAGCATTACAGATGCTAGTATATACTCCAACCCAAAGAAGATTGTTGTCCGAAAGAAGCAAACGTATTTCAATGGCAAATCAAGTTCGGATAACGTCCTACGGACCCAGAAGTGCTCAGGCATCAAGCCTGTTAAAGTTTGGCGGTTACAAAAATCACTCGGCATTCCGAGGCAAATTCAAATCATCAAGCATAATAGTTTTTTACCCCTCCCGCGGAGGGCTGGAAGGCGCAACGAACTCGTCCAGGTTGATCCCATTTGCGATCCGAGTGGCAGCCGCGATGAAGGTCTCCATGAAAGAACGGAAGTCATGCTTCCTAGTATTGGCCACCTTGAGAGACACTAGCTTGTCTTCTCTCGCTTCTTTGCAGTGGACACGGACCAAGGACAGAGCGAGGTCAGCACCGCACCGGGAAGAAGACTTCTTCCATTCTTGCACTCGACTCGGAATTTTGTTCAGTCGAGTCATCAGTGACTCAAGGTCGTTCTGAAGCGTTTCTTCTGGCGAGAGCGATGTGTCGATGCGAGATGTGGCGGCCTTCAGTCTTGCAAGGTAATCGACCACTACAGCAACGCGGGACTCGAGGCAGAGCACGTTCATAGCAGTTTCATCCTTCACTGGAGAATTGATGGGATCCAAGCCAGTCTCCACTCGACTAGTCTCCTCTTCAAAGTTTTGGCAGAATTCTGTGGACAGGATTGAAGGATAAGCTAATGCCCTTACAGCAAGTCAGTAACTACCAATCAGAGATAAGAGGTTACCTTCGAGCATGAGGAATAGCTTCTTGGCGAGTCCTCCCAGATAAACCTCCAAGTCATTCTTCTTTCCTGCCAGTTCGCCAGCTTTGTCATCCAGGACCATATTGGCATTCTTCAGTCGAGTAACTTCTTGGTTGGCCACGTCGAGAGCGGCTTTCAGATTAGTGTTTTCTTCTTCAAGTTTGTTGACAGAAGCCAACTTCTCTTCTGCAAGTTTAGTCTTGTCTGCAGCCGTCTTCTGCACCTCCGCAAGGTCAAGGTCCTTCTTCTTCAGAGCATCCCTCAGTTTTTCTGCGAAAATCACAATAAGATCAGACTCAGAGACACGCAAGAAGCAAGGACAGTCGTCAAGATTCTCACCAAACATACCTTTTGCCTCCTCCTTCGACTTCGTGAAGTTCTCTTGGACGAGCTTCTGGTCAAGCTCAAGCTGGATATACTTGTTCTCGAATTCGGTATAACGAGAAACAAGGTCACAAGATTTCTACGAAAGTTCAGTCGATAGACATCAACGACAGATCACTTCCGAGTGACTAAAGGAAAAATCGTAGTATTTCTAAGACTACAGCTGAATCTAAACATTCAACTATAGTCTCGGGGACTACACCCAGTGGGTGCACTAAGCGTGCCCCCACTAGTTCTATCAGCTAGACTCAGAGTCGATCAGTCGACCGGAAGCAGTTAACTGTCAGCAGTAAAAAAAAATTCAGACCATAGCCGATTGCCAGCAATCGACCACGGTCTCGGGGACTACACCCAGTGGGTGCACTCAGCGTGCCCCCACCAGTTTCATTGTTCCACTCGACCATGCTCGAGTGAAACAAGTCAAGTGAGAAATCTCAAGACACAAAGACTACAGTCGACTGCCAGCAGTCCACCGTAGAATTGACACGCCCAGTGGGTGCATGACAAACATCAAGATTTCCAGTCGATGTTGAACTAACCTGGACATTACTCTGGAGAGCTGAACTCGCGTCATAAGCTGCTTGGCTGGCGGTTCGGATCGCCTTCACCTGCTCCATCATAATCCCGGCCTGGCGTATGGCTTCCTTGGCAGTGCTTGCTTGGTCCTCCGGGACGTGGTAGGTGGAGAAGAGAGAAGGCGGGTCAGCATTCGACGACGAAGGGTGGACAACCGTCAACGGCTCCGCAAAGGACACAGTAGTCCGAGCGACGTTGCTCCCTTCTGGAATCTATGGTCCAGGCGCTGACACAACCTGAGCAGCCTTGCCAGCAGTCACCTTCCTGCTCCTCCTCTGCCTCAGGGGCGCTTCATCGTCATTGTCAGGGAGATTGATGACAACGCTAGGTGGAGCTCCAGAAGAAGTTCAAAGTCAAAAATAAAGATTCAATCGACCTAAAGCAAAACCGCGCAGATCATACCAGGATGAGAAGTGGCAGCATCTTCCATTTCTTGATCCTCATGCCTAGCAGAAGTCTCAGAAGTAGCAGCACTGCGGTTTCAAATATCAGTCGATCAGCGATTGAAGTCGACCAAGAATGAAAAATATGAGTTATGCCATTACCTAGAAACAGTCGGAATCTCCATCCTCATCTTCGGTAGGGCCTTCGCCGGTTTTGTCGGGGCTGCTCGCGGTTGCTTCGACGCCTTTTCAGTCGGCGCCGGTGAAGTTGTCCGAGGGCATTTCGTCGACTGCCCAGCAGGCACGACTCCCTTGCCACGATCAGCCGCAGGGTCGTGGGCAAGCTTGGACCTCCTTTCGGAACAAGGTGGCGCAACTTCCTCCTCTTCCTCCTCCTCTTCCTCCTCATCAGAACCTGCATCTTCGTCCCCCTCATCGGCATCCGACTCCCACTCCTCTTGGCTTTCGCCTCCGCTTCCTTCCTCCTCTTTGGCCTGTGCCTGCGCCCCGTTGGGCATCGAGTACAACTCGGTGGTTTCCTGAAAGACAGCAAGCAAGACAAAAGTCAATCGACCGATCTACGACGAAACAGAACGGAAGGAGCAATCGGAGGAAAGTGGTCGTACCTTGTCCGCCTCATAAGATTGGTCGAGTGGCGGGATCCTCCTGGCTCCACGAGGGTTGTCCTCGTTCCCCGTGATGGCAGTCATCCACCTCTCCAGTGTGGCATCGTCGACCTCCTCTGGGTGGACCCGACTGGTGTCTTCAGTACCAGAATACAACCCACATCGGGTGGCCCCGGTACTGGAGTGGTTGGATGCACCACCGAAGGAAAACTTCCAGAAGGTCCATGCCGGTCACACCGTCACGAATCAACTGAACTACTCGCTCCATCAACATTTTTACATGAGCCTTCTCCTCCGGAACTACTTTCAGAGAGGATGGCTTGTTCAATCGACTCATAGAGAAGGGAGGGAGCCCAGTCGACTGGTCTTGGCAGTAGAACCAGGTCGACTGCCACCCTCTGACTGACTCGGGAAGGGTCATAGCTGGGAAAGCGCTCTTACTCCTCATCTGGACCCCGAGACCCCCACACATCTGGATTACCTGAGTTCTCTCGTCATTGGGGCTGGCCTTTTTCACCGTCTGAGAACGACAAGTGAATATGTGTTTGAAGAGGCCCCAGTGCGGCCGACAACCCAAGAAGTTCTCACACAAAGATACAAAGGTGGAGAGATAGGCAATGGAATTTGGGGTAAAATGGTGAAGCTGAGCTTCAAAGAAATTCAGAAACCCTCAAAAGAAAAGATGCAGTGGCAGAGAGAACCCTCGATCTACATGAGTCGCCAAGAGGACACACTCACCCTCCTGAGGCTGTGGCTGCCACTCCATCCCCGGGAGTGTCACATCCCTGGTCCTGTCATGCACTAGGCTAGACCTCAGGTGTGCATCATGTTTAAATTCAAATGAAGTTTGAATTGGGGAATTTTCAAAGCCTCAGAATCCTTTTAAAAATGATCAAGATAAAATCGCTTCAAATAAGTCCAAGAAAATGTTCCTGTTATCCTCTGGAAATATTGGCAAGAGGTAAAATCCAAACCAATATTTTTGGTGTCTCAGAAACATTTAATTTGGGCATTTGAATTAAATCAATAATTATTTGAATTGGATTTATATCTACTATTAAATAAATATAGGTCCAATAATTCTGAAATATTTGGTGGAGCATTGTTTTAATTCTTTTAGCTCCTAAAAATATTGTCAGAAGCAAAATAAATTGAATTGGTTTCAAAACCAAATTCAAAACAAACCTGCAAAATAGAAAACTGAAATAATTAGAAAAAGACAGAGAGAGAAGGGAATTACCTGGCGCCACTTACCTGGCCCAGCTGGCCAGCCCATCTGGCCGGCCCAGCCCACCTCCTCCTCCCCCTTGTCCTCTTCCTCCTCTGCCAGGAGGACGGATACCGCACGCACGCGCGCACGCGGAGGCCTCCACCTCCTGCTTCGCCGTGGCAGCCTCCCCGACTCCCTCGCGACGCCACGGAGACGCCCTCGACCCCCTCGACCGCCTCTCTCTCTCTGGACCCCCTCTCTCCCTCCCCTGACTCTCTTCCCCGAGCCACCCGAGAGTCGCCGTCGCCGCCGCTTGCCATAGCCACGGCCACCGACCACCACTCGCCTCGCCGACCAATCCAGAAGGACCGCATCGTCGTCCTCCTCGTCCACCCCGAGCCAAGCAACCAGGGGAGCGCTGCATCGCCGCCCCAGACGTCTTCTCCAACCTCGGTGCCGGCAATCTCCGTCGCTTGATTCTCCGCGTCCAGAGCCTCCCCGGCCCCGCCGTCTGCACCGTCTGACTCGCCGTGAGCCACTTACCTTATCCCCTAACTCCTTGTGCTCGCCCCCGTGCTGTAGCGCCGTTCCCCACGAGCCCGAAAGCTCACCGCCGCCGGCCATGCCGCCATCGTGGCTACAGACGCCGTAGCTCGTGCCTGGGCGCGTCATAGCACTCGGTTTGCTCCCAGGAGCCCGTAGCGCCCACCAGCCCCTCCTCCCATGCACCATAGCGTCAACCCCGCACTCACCCGAACTCCGGCGCCGCCGCGAGCGCACTTCCGGCGAGCTCCGGCGCCCCCGCCACCACCCTCCTGCTCCTTTGGATACGGGAGAGCACGGGCTACGCCCCGGTGGTCTCCGCGAGTCCAGCCGCCGCCTGTAGCTCAAGTCCGGCGAGCCTCCGTCGTTGTTTAGGTCGCCGGCGGGTTAACTCCGGCCGTGCCGACGTGGCACCGTAATTAGTGGCTAATGATGCCACTAACTAACCCCCCCTCTCACTGACTACTGGGGCCACGCCCCTAACTAACACTAGTTTAATTTCTGTTTAATATTATCTAATCACTGTGGACCCACACGTCAGAGTTGACCATGATGACGTGGATGTTGACCTGACCCCACCTGTCAGCGAGCTAAACAGCCCTGGGTCACTGACCAGTGGACCCCACTGGTCAGGTTTGACCTGGAGGCGCCCTGTTGACCTGCTGACGTCATGATGATGTCAGGCTGACGCAATAAGTATTTTCTGGAATTTAAATAATCTTAAATGATTTAATAATTCCAGAAAATGCCTAAAACTTCTAAAAATCATAGAAAATTAACCGTAACTCCAAATTAAAAAATTTATATATGAAAAATTATCAGAAAAATTCAAGGAATCCATCTGTACCATTTTCATGCATGTTAGAACAACTTATAGGTGCTGTTTAGCACAGATCAATTAAATGGCATTTGATTAATCACATATGGAGTTTGAATTTGAATCTTGTATTCAAACCAACTTCATTTAATCTGTTGCTAGTTGCATTAGCTCAAAACACATTCATTTTGCCATGTCATGATCATGCATCATATTGTGCATTGCATTGATTGTGTTCCCTTCTATGTTGCCGGTAATTGTCCCCTCTCGATAGACGTGATACCGATGATGTGATCGTTGACACTGATGAAGACTCAATGCTATCTTCAGAAGTGCCAGGCAAGCAAAACCCCCTTGTTCATTCCGATACAATCCTACTCTCTCGCTCCTGCTCTCTTTTAATGCATTAGGACAACACCGATTTATCTGTTACCTGCTGCGGTAGCTGAACCCCTTTATCCTTTGCATGACCTGTCATTGCCACAGTAAATAGATGAAACCCACTAGCATGAGTAGGAGTTGTTTGAGCCCTGTTGTGCCTACTCATTCATGCTTGTTTGTCACGCCTGCTACTGCTTAGAGTTGAGTCAGGTCTGATTCATCCGGGATGAATCAGAGGTGTGTGAACATGTCCTACTGTGTGTGAGCTAAGTGTGTGAATACGATTTGGTAAAGGTAGCGGTGAGAGGCCATGTAGGAGTACATGGTGGGTTGTCTCATTGCAGCCGTCCTCAGGAACTGAGTTCTGTGTTTTTGATCCATGATTCAGCTACTACCACGCATTGGGCCCGAAACCAATGGACCCTCTCAGCTTCTTGATCACCCTTGTCCTCTGTCTAGGAGTTGCAAGTAGTTTCTGGTGTTTGTAGTATGCTGGAGGCCGTGGGCAGCGCTGACCGTAGGGGTGGGCTGTGATGCGGTAGGCACGTGGCACGGTGTACCGGGCGCCCGTTTGGTGTCTCGGGAACCCTGTTCACATCGTTTGGGGCTGTGAGCGAAACTCCGGCCGGATCTCCTCATGGATGGAACCCGAATAGGCGATAAACCTGGACTAGAGACTTAGGTGATTGGGTAGGTCGTGGCCGACACCCACGTTGGGCTTCCGCTTGAAGGTTGCCGAGTACATGTCGTGTAAACGGCGGTAAGTGGTGAGAGCGTGTGTGAAGAAGTACACCCCTGCAGGGTTAACATCATCTATTCGAATAGCCGTGTCCGCAGAAAAGGACTTCTGGGTTGCTTATATCAGTTCATAGACAAGTGAAAGTGGATACTCTAAAATACGCAAGATAAGCGTGAGTGCTATGGATGGCGTTCTCGTAGGGAGACGGGAGCGGATCCATAGTGGTGTATTGATATGGTGAATATGTGGACTCGTGTGCGCCACCTCAAAAGAGTTACTCGCAGTCGTAGTTCAGGATAGCCACCGAGTCAAAGCTGGCTTGCTGCAGTTAAACCCCACCATCCCCTTTGTTGATAATGATGCATATGTAGATAGTTCTGATGTAAGTCTTGCTGGGTACATTTGTACTCACGTTTGCCTATTTTATGTTTTTGCAGAGAGACTTCGGTCTCGCTAGTAGTTCCACGTGGACTTCGACGTTTAGCTTGATACCTCAGCTACGATCTTGTGCCCTCGGCAGGATCTGATAGATAGTCAGGCTTCTCAGCCTTTTTCATTTATAGATGTCTGTACTCAGACATGATAGCTTCCGCTTGTGCTTTGACTTGTATGCTCTGATTGTTGGGTCGTGAGACCCATGTTTGTAATATCTCGCTCCTCGGAGCCTATTGAATAATTACTTGAGTCATAGAGTCATGTTGTGATGCCATGTTGTATTTGCACATATCGAGCATATTGTGTGTATGTTATTGAAATGCTTGGTATGTGTGGGATCTGACCATCTAGTTGTTTATCTTTAGTAGCCTCTCTTACGGGGAAATGTCTCCTAGTGTTTCACTGAGCCATGGTAGCTTGCTACTGCTCCGGAACACTTAGGCTGGCCGGCATGTGTCCTTCTTCGTTCCTGTGTCTGTCCCTTCGGGGAAATGTCACGCGATGAATACCAGAGTCCTGTTAGCCCGCTACAGCCCGGTTCACCGGAGTCCTGCTAGCCCAGTGCTACAGCCTGGATTCACTCGCTGATGACCGACACGTTCGATGCTGGGTCATGAATGCCTGTCCCTGTAAGTCTGTGCCACTTTGGGTTTACGACTAGCCATGTCAGCCCGGGCTCCTTATCATATGGATGCTAGCGACACTGTCATATACGTGTGCCAAAAGGCGCAAACGGTCCCGGGCTAAGGTAAGGCGACACCCGTGGGAATACCGTGCGTGAGGCCGCAAAGTGATATGAGGTGTTACATGCTAGATCGATGTGGCATTGAGTCGGGGTCCTGACAGGGAGCCTCGCCGCCCCGTGCGCAATCAGGCCTTCGTCGACCAGGTCGTCGAGATCCTTTTGGGTGATGGTCGAGCGGATCCAATCACCCTGGATCCAACCTTGCGGCAAACGGGACCGCGACGAGGATCCCCCTCGACTGGTCGCTCTCCCCTTCGCTTTCGCTGCCGCCGTCGCCTTCTTTGCCCACTCCAAATCCGTCGTCTTCTCTTTCACCATTGTCGCCGACGAGGCCGGAGCAGAGCAGCGGTGTCGGGCAGTTGGTGGGTGCAGCGGATGAATCTGGAGGCGAGGGAGGAGAAAATGAGGAGGCACTGTTCAAAAACCTCCACCGGTTTCCTTATATGGAGTCACTTCTGAGTGGCTGACAAGTAGGCCCAGGCGATCCTGTCAAATCCCGAAACAGTCGCACAAGTGATACGTGGCGAAAAAGGCGGCGCGAGAATCGAGGCGTCCCTGCCTTATCCCGTCCGAGTACCGTGGTCTTCTCTGCTTCGCGCGCTCCCCAAAATTCGGATCCCACTAAATACGCTAACCACAGGGCAACTTGTCAGACGGGAGATCTCCTGCGATCTGTCGCTCGGAAAGTTCATAAAGTTCACTCGACACATATAAAGAATGGATCAAGGCGACTGAATGAAAGTTGACACCCTCACTTGAAAGTCATTGATCTAGAGCAAAACACCTTTACAACATCAAAAAGCAGGTCGGAAATATTGCCAACTCCTTCCTCACTCAAACCTCGATCCAGTCGGGGGCTACTGATGAAGTCATGTACCTAGGGTAGGGTCATGAACCAGACCAAGGTACCCTCCCCAAGGACATCTCTTAGAAGAAGCCGTCTTCCAGTCGACCAAGAGAGACTCCACTCGACGGACTAGAAGACACTCGACGTACCTGAAGACACTCGACCATGAAGACTCACTCGACCACCAGGAGATCAGGATCTACTCTATATCCAAACGGTCTGTAATTAAGTAGTCTTAATGGTCATGATGGCACTTTATGTAGGGCGTTACCAGTAACGCCAGACCTTAATGTACTTTAACCCTCTGCTACGTGGGCTGGCTGGGGTCTTGGCGTCCTCTATATAAGCCACCCCCTCCACTGGTAGAAGGGTTCGCACCCCTGTAACTCTCACACACATAATCCAGTCGACCGCCTCCGGGCTCCGAGACGTAGGGCTGTTACTTCCTCCGAGAAGGGCCTGAACTCGTAAAACACTTGTGTGTACAACTTCTCCATAGCTAGGATCTTGCCTCTCCATACCTATCCCCATTCTACTGTCAGACTTAGAACCACGACATGGGGTCCTAGTGGAAACTAAGGGATATTAAGGCCTCCTTTTAATAGAGTACCGGACCAAAGGATTAACACATAGTGAATACATGAACTCCTCAAACTATGGTCATCACCGAGAAGTATCCCGATTATTGTCACTTCGGGGTTGTCGGATCATAACACATAATAGGTGACTATAGACTTGCAAGATAGGATCAAGAACTCACATATATTCATGAAAACATAATAGGTTCAGATCTGAAATCATGGCACTCAGGCCCTAGTGACAAGCATTAAGCATAGCAAAGTCATAGCAACATCAATCTCAGAACATAGTGGATACTAGGGATCAAACCTTAACAAAACTAACTTGATTACATGGTAAATCTCATCCAACCCATCACCGTCCAACAAGCCTATGATGGAATTACTCACGCACGGCGGTGATCATCATGAAATTGGTGATGGAGGATGGTTGATGATGATGACAGCGACGAACCCCCCTCTCCAGAGCCTCGAACGGACTCCAGATCAGCCCTCTTGAGAGAGATTAGGGCTTGGTGGCGGCTCCGTATTGTAAAACACGATGAAATTTCTCTCTGATTTTTTTTCTCCGCGAAAGCCAATATATGGAGTTGGAGTTGAGGTCGGTGTACGTCCAGGGGCCCCACAAGGCAGGGGGCGCGCCCTAGGGTCCCCCCACCCTCGTGGATAGGGTGTGGCCCCCCTGACGCTAATTCTTTCGCCAGTATTTTTGATTAATTCTGAAAAGTTGCTCCGTGGATTTTCTGGTCATTCCGAGAACTTTTATTTCTGCACAAAAATAACACCATGGCAGTTCTGCTGAAAACAACGTCAGTCCAGGTTAGTTCCATTCAAATCATGCAAGTTAGAGTCCAAAATAAGGGCAAAAGTGTTTGGAAAAGTAGATATGACAGAGACGTATCAACTCCCCCAAGCTTAAATCTTTGCTTGTCCTCAAGCAATTCAGTTGACAAACTGAAAGTGATAAATAAATTTTTTTACAATCTCTGTTTACTCTTGTTGTTGTAAATATGTAAAGCCAGCATTCAAGTTTTTAGCAAAGATTATGAGCTAACCATATTCACAATAACACTTAGGTCTCATGTTTACCCATATCAATGGCATAATCAACTAGCGAGCAATAATAATAAATCTCGGATGACAACACTTTCTCAAAACAATCATAATATGATATAACTGAAGGAAATATGCCCTAGAGGCAATAATAAAGTTATTACTTATTTCCTCATATCATGATAAATGTTTATTATTCATGCTAGAATTGTATTAACCGGAAACATGATACATGTGTGAATACATAGACAAACTTAATGTCACTAGTATGCCTCTACTTGACTAGCTCATTAATCAAAGATGGTTATGTTTCCTAACCATAGACATGTGTTGTCATTTGATTAACGGGATCACATCATTAGGAGAATGATGTGATTGACTTGACCCATTCCGTTAGCTTAGCACTTGATCGTTTAGTATGTTGCTATTGCTTTCTTCATGACTTATACAAGTTCCTATAACTATGAGATTATGCAACTCCCGTTTACCGGAGGAACACTTTGTGTGCTACCAAACTTCACAACGTAGCTGGGTGATTCTAAAGGAGCTCTACAGGTGTCTCCAAAGGTACATGTTGAGTTGGCGTATTTCGAGATTAGGTTTTGTCACTCCGACTATCGGAGAGGTATCTCTGGGCCCTCTCGGTAATGCACATCACTATAAGCCTTGCAAGCAATGTAGCTAATGAGTTAGTTACGGAATGATGCATTACATAATGAGTAAAGAGACTTTCCAGTAACGAGATTGAACTAGGTATTGAGATACCGACGATCGAATCTCGGGCAAGTAACATACCCATGACAAAGGGAACAACGTATGTTGTTATGCGGTTTGACCGATAAAGATCTTCGTAGAATATGTAGGAGCCAATATGAGCATCCAGGTTCCGCTATTGGTTATTGACCGGAAACAGTTCTAGGTCATGTCTACATAGTTCTCGAACCCGTAGGGTCCGCACGCTTAAGGTTTTGATGACAATTATATTATGAGTTTATGAGTTTTGATGTACCGAAGTTTGTTTGGAGTTCCGAATGTGATTACGGACACGACGAGGAGTCTCTAAATGGCCGAGACATGAAGATTGATATATTGGAAGCCTATATTTGGATGTCAAAAGTGTTCTGGGTGAAATCGGGATTTTACCGGAGTACCGGGAGGTTACCGGAACCCCCCGGGAGCTTAACGGGCCTACATGGGCCTTAGTGGAAATAGAGGGCAGCAAGGGGAGTGTTGGGGCACGCCCCCCATGGTCCAAACCGAATTGGTTTAGGGCAAGGGTGGCCGGCCCCCGTCTTTCCTTCTCCTCCTCTCCCTTTCCTTCCCCTCTACTAGTCCAACAAGGAAGGAGGAGTCCTACTCCCGGTGGGAGTAGGACTCCCCATGGCGCGCCCCCTCCTAGGCCGGCTGCCCCCTCCCCCCTTGCTCCTTTATATACGGTGGCAGGGGGCACCTCTAAGAGACAACAATTGATCTCTTGATCTCTTAGCCGTGTGCAGTGCCCCCCTCCACCATAGTCCTCGATAATATTGTAGCGGTGCTTAGGCGAAGCCCTGCGATGGTAGAACATCAAGATCGTCACCACGCCGTCGTTCTGATGGAACTCTTCCCCGACATTCTGCTGGATCGGAGTACGGGGATCGTCATCGAGCTGAACGTGTGCTAGAACTCGGAGGTGCCGTAGTTTCGGTGCTTGATCGGTCGGGCCGTGAAGACGTACGACTACATCAACCGCGTTGTTCTAACGTTTCTGCTTTCGGTCTACGAGGGTACATGGACAACACTCTCCCCTCTCGTTGCTATGCATCACCATGATCTTGCGTGTGCGTAGGAATTTTTTTGAAATTACTACATTCCCCAACAGTGGCATCGGAGCCTGGTTTTATGCATAGATGTTATATGCACGAGTAGAACACAAGTGAGTTGTGGGCGATACAAGTCATACTGCTTACCAGCATGTCATACTTTGGTTCGGCGGTATTGTTCGATGAAGCGACCCGAACCGACATTACGCGTACGCTTACGTGAGACTGGTTCTACCGACGTGCTTTGCACACAGGTGGCTGGCAGGTGTCTATTTCTCCAACTTTAGTTGAACCGAGTGTGGCTACGCCCGGTCCTTGCGAAGGTTAAAACAACACTAACTTGACAAACTATCGTTGTGGTTTTGATGCGTAGGTAAGAACGGTTCTTGCTCAACCCGTAGCAGCCACGTAAAATTTGCAACAACAAAGTAGAAGACATCTAACTTGTTTTTGCAGGGCATGTTGTGATGTGATATGGTCAAGATGTGATGCTATATTTTATTGTATGAGATGATCATGTTTTGTAACCGAAGTTATCGACAACTGGCATGAGCCATATGGTTGTCGCTTTATTGTATGAAATGCAAATGCCCTGTAATTGCTTTACTTTATCACTAAGAGGTAGCGATAGTCGTAGAAGCAATAGATGGCGTAAACGACAACGATGCTACGATGGAGATCAAGGTGTCGCGCCGGTGACGATGGTGATCACGGCGGTGCTTCGGAGATGGAGATCACAAGCACAAGATGATGATGGCCATATCATATCACTTATATTGATTGCATGTGATGTTTATCCTTTATGCATCTTATCTTGCTTTGATTGACGGTAGCATTTTAAGATGATCTCTCACTAATTATCAAGAAGTGTTCTCCCTGAGTATGCACCATTGCGAAAGTTCTTTGTGCTGAGACACCACGTGATGATCGGGTGTGATAGGCTCTACGTTCAAATACAACGGGTGCAAAACAGTTGCACACGCGGAATACTCAGGTTAAACTTGACGAGCCTAGCATATACAGATAGGGACAATTGCATTTTTACCCCTAGTTGGTTCCTACCCACGGGTTTTGCCCTTACTTTTCGAGCTTGCTCAGTTTTGCCCTTACTTTTTCCATCGAGGTCCCTCGAATGCCCTTTGACCGTTTGACCAAAACTTTGAAAATTCATAACTAATTCATATGAACTCAGAAAAATGCAAATAAGATATCAAAATGTTCATATAAACATTACCTTTATGGGCAAATCATTTGCATTCAGGACAAAAGCATCTTTAAACTACCTGAGGTAATTAATGTTATTAACATTATTAAAAATAAATAGGTATAAACAATATTTTTTTTCATGAATAAAAATTATATGCAAATGTAGGTGATGTTTTCTGAACATTCTGATACCTTATTTGCATTTTCCTGAGTTCGTATCAACTTGTTATGAAGTTTCCAAATAATGGTCAAAGTCGTTAGAACATTCATAACAAGTTGATACAAACTCAAAAATTGGAAATAAGTTATCAGGATGTTCAGAAAACATCACGTACATTTGCATGTAATTTTTATTCATGAAAAAAAAATATTGTTTATACCTATTTATTTTTAATAATGTTAATAACATTAATTACCTCGGGTAGTTTAAACGATGCTTTTGTCCTGAATGCAAATGATATGCCCATAAAGGTAATGTTTATCTGAACATTTTGATATATTATTTGCATTTTTCTAAGTTCGTATGAATTAGTTATGATTTTTCAAAGTTTTGGTCAAACAGTCAAAGGGCATTCGTGGGACCTCGATGGAAAAAGTAAGGGAAAAACTGAGCAAGCTTGAAAAGTAAGGGCAAAACCCATGGTAGGAACCAACTAAGGGTAAAAATGCAATTTTCCCATACAGATATGGCCTCGGAACATGGAGACTGAAAGGTCGAATGTGAATCATATAGTAGATATGATCAACATAGTGATGTTCACCATTGAAACTACTCCATCTCACGTGATGATCGGACATGGTTTAGTTGATTTGGATCACGTGATCACTTAGATGACTAGAGAGATGTCTATCTAAGTGGGAGTTCTTAAGTAATATGATTAATTGAACTTAAATTTATCATGAACATAGTACCTGATAGTATTTTGCTTGTCTATGTTTGTTATAGATAGATGGCTCGTGCCGTTGTTCCGTTGAATTTTAATGCGTTCCTTGAGAAAGCTAAGTTGAAAGATGATGGTAGCAATTACACGAACTGGGTCCGTAACTTGAGGATTATCCTCATTGCTGCACAGAAGAATTACATCCTGGAAGCACCGCTGGGTGCCAGGCCTGCTGCAGATGCAACTGACGACGTTAAGAACATCTGGCAGAGCAAAGCCGATGACTACTTGATAGTTCAGTGTGCCATGCTTTACGACTTAGAACCGGGACTTCAACGATGTTTTGAACGTCATGGAGCATATGAGATGTTCCAGGAGTTGAAGTTAATATTTCAAGCAAATGCCCGGATTGAGAGATATGAAGTCTCCAATAAGTTCTATAGCTGTAATATGGAGGAGAATAGTTCTGTCAGTGAACATATACTCAAAATGTCTGGGTATAATAATTACTTGATTCAACTGGGAGTTAATCTTCGTGATGATAGTGTCATTGACAGAATTCTTCAATCATTGCCACCAAGCTATAAGAGCTTCGTGATGAACTATAATATGCAAGGGATGGACAAGACTATTCCCGTGCTCTTCACAATACTAAAGGCTACGGAGGTAGAAATCAAGAAGGAGCATCAAGTGTTGATGGTCAATAAGACCACCAGTTTCAAGAGAAAGGGTAAAGGGAAGAAGAAGGGGAACTTCAAGAAGAACAATAAGCAAGTTGCTGCTCAAGAGAAGAAACCCAAATCTAGACCTAAGCTTGAGACTGAGTGCTTCTACTGCAAGCAGACTGTACACTGGAAGCGGAACTGCCCCAAGTATTTGGCGGATAAGAAGGATGTCAAGGTGAACAAAGGTATATGTGATATACATGTTATTGATGTTTACCTTACTAATGCTCGCAGTAGCACCTGGGTATTTGATACTGGTTCTGTTGCTAATATTTGCAACTCAAAACAGGGACTACAGATTAAGCGAAGATTGGCTAAGGACGAGGTGACGATGCGCGTGGGAAATGGTTCCAAAGTCGATGTGATCACGGTCGGCACGCTACCTCTACATCTACCATCGGGATTAGTTTTAGACCTGAATAATTGTTATTTGGTGCCAGCATTGAGCATGAACATTATATCTGGATCTTGTTTGATGCGAGACGGTTATTCATTTAAATTAGAGAATAATAGTTGTTCTATTTATATGAGTAATATCTTTTATGGTCATGCACCCTTGAAGAGTGGTCTATTTTTATTAAATCTCGATAGTAGTGATACACATATTCATATTGTTGAAGCCAAAAGATGCAGAGTTGATAATGATAGTGCAACTTATTTGTGGCACTGCCGTTTGGGTCATATTGGTGTAAAGCGCATGAAGAAACTCCATACTGATGGACTTCTGGAATCACTTGATTATGAATCACTTGGTACTTGCGAACCGTGCCTCATGGGTAAGATGACTAAAACGCCGTTGTCCGGAACTATGGAGCGAGCAACTGATTTGTTGGAAATCATACATACTGATGTATGTGGTCCAATGAATATTGAGGCTCGTGGAGGGTATCGTTATTTTCTCACCTTCACAGATGATTTGAGCAAATATGGGTATATCTACTTCATGAAACACAAGTCTGAAACATTTGAAAAGTTCAAAGAATTTCAGAGTGAAGTGGAAAATCATCGTAACAAGAAAATAAAATTTCTACGATCTGATCATGGAGGAGAATATTTGAGTTATGAGTTTGGTTTACATTTGAAGCAATGTGGAATAGTTTCGCAACTCACGCCACCCGGAACGCCACAACGAAATGGTGTGTCCGAACATCATAATCGTACTTTACTAGATATGGTCGATCTATGATGTCTCTTACTGATTTACCGCTATCGTTTTGGGGTTATGCTTTAGAGACGGCCGCATTCACGTTAAATAGGGCACCATCAAAATCCGTTGAGACGACGCCTTATGAACTGTGGTTTGGCAAGAAACCAAAGTTGTCGCTTCTTAAAGTTTGGGGCTGCGATGCTTATGTGAAGAAACTTCAACCAGATAAGCTCGAACCCAAATCAGAGAAATGTGTCTTCATAGGATACCCAAAAGAAACTATTGGGTACACCTTCTATCACAGATCTGAGGGCAAGATTTTTATTGCTAAATTCGGATCCTTTCTAGAGAAGGAGTTTCTCTCGAAAGAAGTGAGTGGGAGGAAAGTAGAACTTGATGAGGTAACTGTGCCTGCTCCCTTATTGGAAAGTAGTTCATCACAAGAGCCGGTTCCTATGACAACTACACCAATCAGTGAGAAAGCTAATGATATTGATCATGAAACTTCAGATCAAGTTACTATCGAACCTCGTATGTCAACCAGAGTAAGATCCGCACCAGAGTGGTACGGTAATCCTATTCTGGAAGTCATGTTACTTGACCATGGCGAACCTACAAACTATGAGGAAGAGATGATGAGCCCAAATTCCGCAAAATGGCTTGAGGCCATGAAATCTGAGATGGGATCCATGTATGAGAACAAAGTATGGACTTTGGTTGACTTGCCCGATGATTGGCAAGCCATCGAGAATAAATGGATCTTCAAGAAGAAGACTGACGCTGATGGTAATATAACTGTCTACAAAGCTCGACTTGTTGTGAAAGGTTTTCGACAAGTTCAAGGGGTTGACTACGATGAGACTTTCTCACTCGTAGTGATGCTTAAGTCTGTCCGAATCATGTTAGCAATTGCTGCATTTTATGATTATGAAATTTGGCAAATGGATGTCAAAACTGCATTCCTGAATGGATTTCTGGAAGAAGAGTTGTATATGATGCAGCCGGAAGGTTTTGTTGATCCAAAAGGTACTAACAAAGTGTGCAAGATCCAGCAATCCATTTATGGACTGGTGCAAGCCTCTCAGAGTTGGAATAAACGCTTTGATAGTGTGATCAAAGCATATGGTTTTATACAGACTTTTGGAGAAGCCTGTATTTACAAGAAAGTGAGTGGGAGCTCTGTAGCATTTCTGATATTATATGTAGATGACATATTGTTAACTGGAATGATATAAAATTTCTGGATAGCATAAAGGGATACTTGAATAAAAGTTTTTCGATGAAAGACCTCGGTGAAGCTGCTTACATATTAGGCATCAAGATCTATAGAGATAGATCAAGACGCTTGATTGGACTTTCACAAAGCACATACCTTGATAAAGTTTTGAAAAAGTTCAAAATCGATCAGGCAAAGAAAGGATTCTTGCCTGTATTACAAGGTGTGGAGTTGAGTAAGACTCAATGCCCAACCACAGCATAAGATAGAGAGAAAATGAAAGATGTTCCCTATGCTTCAGCCATAGGCTCTATCATGTATGCAATGCTATGTACCAGACCTGACGTATGCTTAGCAATAAGCTTGGCAGGGAGGTACCAAAGTAATCCAGGAGTGGATCACTGGACAACGGTCAAGAATATCCTGAAATACCTGAAAATGACTAAGGATATGTTTCTCGTTTATGGAGGTGACAAAGAGCTAGTCGTAAATGGTTACGTCGATGCAAGCTTTGACACTGATCCGGACGATTCTAAATCGCAAACTGGATACGTGTTTATATTGAACCGTGGAGCTGCCAGTTGGTGCGGTTCTAAACAAAGCGTCGTGGCGGGATCTACATGCGAAGCGGAGTACATAGCTGCTTCGGAGGCAGCAAATGAAGGAGTCTGGATGAAAGAGTTCATTTCCGATCTAGGTGTCATACCTAGTGCATCGGGACCAATGAAGATCTTCTGTGACAATACTGGTGCAGTTGCCTTGGCAAAGGAATCCAGATTTCACAAGAGGACCAAGCACATCAAGAGACACTTCAATTCCATCCGGGACCAAGTCCAGGTGGGAGACATAGAGATTTGCAAGATACATACAAATCTGAATGTTGCAGACACGTTGACTAAGCCTCTTCCACGAGCAAAACATGATCAGCACCAAGACTCCATGGGTGTTAGAATCATTACTGTGTAATCTAGATTATTGACTCTAGTGCAAGTGGGAGACTAAAGGAAATATGCCCTAGAGGTAATAATAAAGTTATTATTTATTTCCTCATATCATGATAAATGTTTATTATTCATGCTAGAATTGTATTAACCGGAAACATGATACATGTGTGAATACATAGACAAACTTAATGTCACTAGTATGCCTCTACTTAACTAGCTCATTAATCAAAGATGGTTATGTTTCCTAACCATAGACATGTGTTGTCATTTGATTAACGGGATCACATCATTAGGAGAATGATGTGATTGACTTGACCCATTCCGCTAGCTTAGCACTTGATCGTTTAGTATGTTGCTATTGCTTTCTTCATGACTTATACAAGTTCCTATAACTATGAGATTATGCAACTCCCGTTTACCAGAGGAACACTTTGTGTGCTACCAAACTTCACAACGTAGCTGGGTGATTATAAAGGAGCTCTACAGGTGTCTCCAAAGGTACATGTTGAGTTGGCGTATTTCGATATTAGGTTTTGTCACTCCGATTGTCGAAGAGGTATCTCTAGGCCCTTTCGGTAATGCACATCACTATAAGCCTTGCAAGCAATGTAGCTAATGAGTTAGTTACGGAATGATGCATTACATAACGAGTAAAGAGACTTGCCAGTAACGAGATTGAACTAGGTATTGAGATACCGATGATCGAATCTCGAGCAAGTAACATACCGACGACAAAGGGAACAACGTATGTTGTTATGCAGTTTGACCGATAAAGATCTTCGTAGAATATGTAGGAGCCAATATGAGCATCCAGGTTCCGCTATTGGTTATTGACCAGAAATAGTTCTAGGTCATGTCTACATAGTTCTCGAACCCATAGGGTCCGCACGCTTAAGGTTTCGATGACAGTTATATTATGAGTTTATGAGTTTTGATGTACCGAAGTTTGTTAGGAGTCCGAAATGTGATTACGGACATGACGAGGAGTCTCGAAATGGTCGAGACATGAAGATTGATATATTGGAAGCCTATATTTGGATGTCGGAAGTGTTCCGGGTGAAATCGGGATTTTACCGGAGTACCGGGAGGTTACCGGAACCCCCCGGGAGCTTAATGGGCCTACATGGGTCTTAGTGGAAATAGAGGGCAGCAAGGGGAGTGTGGGGTGCGCTCCCCCCAAGGCCCAAACCGAATTGGTTTAGGGCAAGGGGGGCCGCCCCCCCTCTTTCCTTCTCCTCCTCTCCTAGTCCAACAAGGAAGGAGGGAGTCCTACTCCCGGTGGGAGTAGGACTCCCCATGGCGCGCCCCCTCCTAGGCCGTCCGCCCCTCCCCCCTTTCTCCTTTATATATGGGGGCAGGGGGGCACCTCTAAGAGACAACAATTGATCTCTTGATCTCTTAGCCGTGTGCGGTGCCCCCCCTCCACCATAGTCCTCGATAATATTCTAGCGGTGCTTAGGCGAAGCCCTGCAACGGTAGAACATCAAGATCATCAGCACACCGTCGTGCTGACGGAACTCTTCCCCGACATTCTGCTGGTCGGAGTACGGGGATCATCATCGAGCTGAACGTGTGCTAGAACTCGGAGGTGCCGTAGTTTCGGTGCTTGATCGGTCGGGCCGTGAAGACGTACGACTACATCAACCACGTTGTTCTAACGCTTCCACTTTCGGTCTACGAGGGTACGTGGACAACACTCTCCCCTCTTGTTGCGATGCATCACCATGATCTTGCGTGTGCGTAGGATTTTTTTTGAAATTACTACATTCCCCAACAATAACAAGGTGGTATCTCACTAGCCCTTTCTGAGACTACAAAACATAAATGCAGAGCACCTTTAAAGATCAAGGACTGACGAAACATTGTAATTCATGGTAAAAGAGATCCAGTCGTAGTCATACCCAATATAAACTAATAGTAATGCATGCAAATGACAGCAGGGCTCTCCAGTGGGTGATTTTTAATAAGAGGGTGATGCCTCAACATAAAAGTAAATAGATAGGCCCTTCGCAGAGGGAAGCAGGGATTTGTAGAGGTGCCAGAGCTCGATTTTGAAATAGAGATAAATAACATTTTGAGCGGTATACTTTCACTGTCAACATAACAACTGAGAGATCTCGATATCTTCCATGCTACACACATTATAGGCGGTTCCCAAACAGAATGGTAAAGTTTATACTCCCCCGCCACCAACAAGCATCAATCCATGGCTTGTCCGAAACAACGGGTGCCTCCAACTAGCAACAATCCTAGGGGAGTTTTGTTTGCAATTATTTTGATTTGATTTGAGCATGGGACTGGGCATCCTGGTGACCAGCCATTTTCTCGTGAATGAGGAGCGGAGTACACTCCTCTTGAGAATAACCCACCTAGCATGGAAGATACAGATAGCCCTAGTTGATACATGAGCTGCTCGAGCATACAAAACAGAATTTCATTAGGTTTGGAGTTTGGCACATACAAATTTACTTGGAACGACAGGTAAATACCGCATATAGGAAGGTATGGTGGACTCATATGGAATAACTTTGGGGTTTATGGAGTTTGGATGCACAAGCAACACTCCCGCTTAGTACAAGTGAAGGCTAGAAAGAGAGTGGGAAGCAACCAACTGAGAGAGCGACAATAGTCATGAACATGCATTAAAATTAATCAACACCGGGTGCAAGCATGAGTAGGATATAATCCACCATGAACATAAATATCGTGAAGGCTATGTTGATTTTGTTTCAACTACATGCGTGAACATGTGCCAAGTCAAGTCACTCGAATCATTCAAAGGAGGATACCACCCTATCATACCACATCACAACCATTTTAATAGCATGTTGGCACGCAAGGTAAACCATTATAAACTCATAGCTAATTAATCATGGCATAAGCAACTATAATATCTAATTGTCATTGCAAACATGTTTATTCATAATAGGCTGAATCAGGAATGATGAACTAATCATATTTACAAAAACAAGAGAGGTCGAGTTCATACCAGCTTCTCTCATCTCAATCAGTCCATCATATATCGTCATTATTGCCTTTCACTTGCACGACCGAACGGTGTGTATAATAATAATAGTGGACGTGCATTGGACTAAGCTGAAATCTGCAAGCATTCAATTCAAGGGAGAAGACAAGGTAATACGGGCTCTTGGTTAAATCAACAATCATGCATATGAGAGCCACTAGACATTTTCATTATGGTCTTCTCCTCTCGACCCCCAAAGGAAAGAAAAGAAATAAAACTATTTACATGGGAAAGCTCCCAACAAGCAAAAGAAGAACGAGAAATCTTTTTGGGTTTTCTTTTAATTACTACTACAAGCATAGAAAGTAAACTAACTATTTTTTTGGCTTTTTTCTTAAGGTTTATCAAACACACAAGAAGAAAGCTAGAAAAAGAAATCGAACTAGCATGGATAATACAATGAAAGAGTATGATCACCGACAACTAGAATGAGTGTGTGAACATGAATGTAATGTCGGTGAGAAATACGTACTCCCCCAAGCTTAGGCTATTGGCCTAAGTTGGTCTATGGCCATGGGTAGCCTGACTGATATCCAAAGTTGTAACTGGGGTCGTACTGAGATGCTGCAGCCATTGCCTCTTGAGCTGCTTCCTGGAGGCGAGCTGCCTCCATCCTCCTCTCGTACTCATTTGCCTCCTCCCTGGTGATAACATATCTTCCTTTTGCCTGATAATCAAAGAGGGCAGGAGAAGGGAGAGTAATATGGACAACGGGACATCTGTCAAAGATTAGTCGATATTGGAGGAATTGTTCATTCCTCTCAAGAAAATGATGACTGACCATGGCATTATAATCTTAAAAAGCAGGAGGCAACTTCCTATCATCTTCATGTGGAGGTATACCAAGATAATTAGCCATACGGGTCGCATAAATCCCTCCAAACAAATCTCCAACTAAACCATTGTTATGCAACCTACGTGCAACAATTGCCCCCAAGTTGTATTGTTTGTCACCTAATACATCACTCTTGAGAACACAAAGATCGGGAACACACATGTGACATGCTTCATCTTTACTGTTAATGCATCTACCAATGAAAAGAGCAAAATAATGTATAGCAGGAAAGTGGATGCTCCCTATGGTAGCTTGTGCTATTTCTCTAGATTCTCCCAGAGTGATACTAGCAAGAAAGTCCTTATATTCAGATTTATGAGGTTCATTAACACCACCCCACTGCGGGAGTTTACAAGCAGTAGTAAAATCTTCCAGGTCCATGGTATATGATTTATCATAAATATCGAATAGAACACTTTGAGAATTACGCGAAGATGTAAATTTAAACCTTCTCACGAATTAATCAGTCAAATAGTAGTACTGAGGACACTTATCTTGCATGAAGTCCTCAAGATCGGCATTATGCACATATGCATCAAATTCATCCTTGATGCCTGCATTAACCATAAACTCTTTTGACGGCCATTCACAAGGCCGCACGTCAGCTTCCCTTGGTGGTTCATCGTCCTGCTCACGCATTGCGAGCCTGGGTCCTTTCTTTCTTGAAGAACCACCTTGGTACATTTTCCTAGACATATTTCTTCCTCTGAAAAATTTCTGAAACTTTTAGTAACTCAAAATGAAAGTGAATCAAACTTAACAATATTGATAACAACTACTCTGACAAGTGCCTAGAGCCTATATCATGCATTAAAACTACTTGGAACCATACAAATTTGACATGCAAGCTCAAGAATAGGGTCACCTAGGCAGCAATTGCAATGAATAAAGCACTAGAACGAAAACTAATTGGACCATTGGAGGAGTCACATACCAAGGAACAATCCCCCAAAGCAGTTTTGTGAATGAAGCTTTGAGCAAGGAGATCGAAAATGGCAGCAAAGTGAGCTAGAACTCATGCTTGAGCTGGATGGTGATTTTTTTTGGGAGGAAGAAGAAGTGTGTGGGTGCAAGAATAAGTGGAGGGGGGCCACCGTGGGCCCACGAGGCAGGGGGTGCACCCTATAGGGGTGGGCGCGCCCTGGACCCTCGTGGCCAGGTGCCAGCTCCCCCCGCTGTGTTCTAAGTGCCAAATATTCTCAAATATTCCAAAAAATCATACTAAATTGGCAGGGCATTTGGAGAACTTTTATTTTCAGGGTATTTTTTATTGCATGGATAATTCAGAAAACAGATAGAAAATACTATTTTTGCTTTATTTATTCTAAATAACAGAAAGTAAAAAGAGGGTACAGAAGGTTGCGCCTTCTAACTTCATCCATCTCATGATCATCAAAAGGAATCCACTAACAAGGTTGATCAAGTCTTGTTAACAAACTCATTCCGAATAACATGGAACCGGAGAATTTTTGAATAACACTAGGTTACCTCAACGGGGATATGCACATCCCCAATAATAAGAATATCATATTTCTTCTTGACAGTAGGAAGAGGAAATTCAAAACCTCCAATAATAATCGTTGGAATTTTTCCAATAGAATTGATGCTATGAACTTGAGGTTGTTTCCTCGGAAAGTGTACCGTATGCTCATTACCATTAACATGAAAAGTGATCTTGCCTCTGTTGCAATCAATAACAACCCCTACAACATTCAAAAAGGGTCTACCAAGGATAATCGACATACTATCCTCCTCGGGAATATCAAGAATAACAAAGTCCATTAAGATAGTGACATTTGCAACCACAACAGGCACATCCTCACAAATATCGACATGTATAGCAGTTGATTTATCAGCCATTTGCAAAGATATTTCAGTCGGTGTCAACTTATTCAATTCAAGTCTACGATATAAAGATAGTGGCTTAACACTAACACCGGCGCCAAGATCACATAAATCAGTTTTAATATAGTTTCTTTCAATGGAGCATGGTATAGTTGGTACCCCTGGATCTCCAAGTTTCTTTGATATTCCACCCTTGAAAGTATAATTAGCAAGCATGGTGGAAATTTCAGCTTCCGGTATCTTTCTTTTATTTGTAATAATATCCTTCATATACTTAGCATAAGGATTTACTTTAAGCATATCAGTTAAGCGCATACGTAAGAAGATATGTCCAATCATTTCAGCAAAGCGCTCAAAATCCTCATCATCCTTTTCCCTGGATGGTTTAGGAGGAAAAGGCATGGGTTTCTAAACCCATGGTTCTCTTTCTTTACCGTGCTTCCTAGCAACAGAGTCTCTCTTATCATAACATTGATTCTCTGATTATGGGTTATCAAGATCAACATCAGGCTCAATCTCTACATCATTATTGCTAGGTTGAGCATCAACATGAACATTATCATTAACATTATCACTAGGTTCATGTTCATCACCAGATTGTGTTTCAGCATCAGAAATAGAAATACCATTGGGATTCTCAGGTGTGTCTACAACAGGTTCACTAGAAGCATGCAAAGTACTATCATTTTTCTTTTTCTTCTTTCTAGAAGGACTAGGTGCATCTAAATTATTTCTCTGAGAATCTTGCTCGATTCTCTTAGGGTGGCCTTCAGGATACAAAGGTTCCTGAGTCATTCTACCAGTTCTAGTAGCCACTCTAACAACAAAGTCATGTTTATTATTTAATTCATCAAGCAGATCGCTTTGAGAAGTACTTGCTCTGCTTGAGTGGTAACCATAGAAGCATAATTACTAATGAGTTTAAGTTCACCTTTAACTCTAGCCATATAATCACTCAAGCGTCCAATCATGTAAGAATTACTCTTTAATTCTCTACCAACATAAGCATTAAAGTTTTCTTGTCAAGCCATAAAGTCATCAAATTCATCTAAACATTGGCTAGGTAATTTAGTAGACGGGATTTCAACCTTATCGTATCTATAGAGAGAATTTACCTTTACTACCTGTGTCGGGTTATCAAGACCATGTGTTTCTTCAATAGGTGGCAAATTAAGAGCATGTATTTCTTCAACAGGAGGTAAATTCTTAACATCTTCAGCTTCAATACCTTTTTCTTTCATAGATTTCTTTGCCTCTTGCATATCTTCAGACTGAGAAATAGAACTCCCCTTTTCTTCGGAGTTGGTTTAAGAATAGGCACAGGAATTGGCTCAGGAAGAGTCCAATTATTTTCATTAGTCAACATATTATTCAATAGTAATTCAGCTTGATCGACTGTTCTTTCCCTGAAAACACAACCAACACAACTATCCAAGTGGTCCTTGGAAGCATCAGTTAGTCAATTATAAAAGATATCAAGTATTTCATTTTTCTTAAGAGGATGATCAGGCAAAGCATTAAGTAAACAGAGAAGCCTCCCCCAAGCTTGTGGGAGACTCTCTTGTTCAATTTGCACAAAATTATATATTTCCCTCAAGGCAGCTTGTTTCTTACGAGCAGAGAAATATTTAGTAGAGAAGGAATAAATCATATCCTGGGGACTACGCACACAACCAGGATCAAGAGAATTAAACCAAGTTTTAGCATCACCCTTTAATGAGAACGGAAATATCTTAAGGATATAATAGTAGCGAGATTTCTCATCATTAGTGAACATGGTGGCTATATCATTCAATTTAGTAAGATGTGCCACAACAGTTTCAGATTCATAGCCATACAAAGGATCAGATTCAACCAAAGTAATTATCTCAGGATCGACAGAGAATTCATAATCCTTATCAGTAAGAAAGGTAGGTGAAGTATCAAAAGCAGGGTCATATTTCATTCTAGCATTCTAAGATTTATGTTTAAGTTTAGCTAATAACTTCTTAAGATCAGATCTATCATTGCAAGCAAGAAAATCTCTAGCAGTTTCTTCATCCATAACGTAACCCTCTGGAACAACAGGCAATTCATATTTAGGGGGAGAACCTTCATCATCACTATCTTCAATAATATCAATTTCAATAATTTCATTCTCTCTAACCCTAGCAAGTTGTTCATCAAGAAATTCACCTAATGGCACAGTAGTATCAATCATAGAAGTAGTTTCATCATAAGTATCATGCATAGCAGAAGTGGCATCATCAATAACATGCGACATATCATAATTCATAGCAGTAGCAGGTTTAGGTGTCGCAAGCTTACTCATAACAGAAGGAGAATCTAGTGCAGAGCTAGAAGGCAATTCCTTACCTCCCCTCGTAGTTGAGGGATAAATCTTAGTTCTTTCGTCTTTCAAGTTCCTCATAGTGATCAGCAGATATAGATCCCAAGTGACTCAAAGAATAGAGCTATGCTCCCCGGCAACGGCGCCAGAAAATAGTCTTGATAACCCACAAGTATAGGGGATCGCAACAGTTTTCGAGGGTAGAGTATTCAACCCAAATTTATTGATTCGACACAAGGGGAGCCAAAGAATATTCTCAAGTATTAGCAGTTGAGTTGTCAATTCAACCACACCTGGATAACTTAGTATCTGCAGCAAAGTATTTAGTAGCAAAGTAGTATGGAAGTAACGGTAACAGTAGCAAAAGTATCAGTAGAAGTTTTGTGGTAACTGTAACAGTAGCAACGGTAAATGAAAGTGCAACTATCCCTAGGTGGTTTTGGTAATTCATAACAACATATAGCTCACTGAGCTAATGCTATTCCAAGACTATTATTTCAGGAAAGCTCAATGAATGGCATGGTATGGATGATGAAAGTGGATCCCTCAAAATACTAATGACAAAGGATTGGCTCAAGCTCAAAAGCTCAAGACTCTTCATTTTACATTTTAGTGATCCAAGATCACATTGAGTCTATAGGAAAAGCCAATACTATCAAGAAGGGATGAGGTGTTGCTTACTGAGCCTCTTGCTTCATGTGCTTGGTGATATGCTCCAAAAATCCTCAACTACTTTCTCACATCCACAAATGACCTAAACCTAGAGCCAAAATCGGTCACACCGATTCTTTCTATCCGGCGCCACCGAGTTCTAATGTCATAGCCACTGCCAAAAACTCTAGGCAAATCGGTTCTACCGATAGGGATCTCGGTCTCACCGAGATGGGATTGTAATCTCTCTGTTTCCCTTCGCAACGTTTCGGTCTAACCGAAGTGAGCGATCGGTCCCACCGAGATTGCAATGTAAACTCTCTGTTTCCCTTTTGTAACATTCCAGTCTCACCGAAAAGAGCAAATCGGTCCCACCGAGTTTACCTGACCAACTCTCTGGAAAGCTTATTACCAAAATTGGTCCAACCGAGTTTGAGTAATCGGTCTTACCGAGATTACTTATGCCCTAACCCTAACCATATCGGTCCTACCGAGTTGCATGTCGGTCCCACCGAAAATCCTAACGGTCACTAGGTTTACTAAATCGGTCCGACCGAGTCTGTTGAATCGGTCCCACCGAGTTTGGTAAATTGTGTGTAACGGTTAGATTTTGTGTGGAGGCTATATATGCCCCTCCACCTCCTCTTCATTCGTGGAGAGAGCCATCAGAACAAACCTACACTTCCAACTTACCATTTCTGAGAGAGAACCACCTACTCATGTGTTGAGGCCAAGATATTCCATTCCTACCATATGAATCTTGATCTCTAGCCTTCCCCAAGTTGCTTTCCACTCAAATCTTGCTTCCACCAGATCCAAATCCTATGAGAGAGAGTTGAGTGTTGGGGAGACTATCATTTGAAGCACAAGAGCAAGGAGTTCATCATCAACACACCATTTGTTACATCTTGGAGAGTGGTGTCTCGTAGATTGGCTAGGTGTCACTTGGGAGCCTCCAACAAGATTGTGGAGTTGAACCAAGGAGTTTGTAAGGGCAAGGAGATCGCCTACTTCATAAAGATCTACTGCTAGTGAGGCAAGTCCTTCGTGGGCGACGGCCATGGTGGGATAGACAAGGTTGCTTCTTCGTGGACCCTTCGTGGACTCGCGCAACCGTTACCCTTCGTGGGTTGAAGTCTCCATCAACGTGGATGTACGATAGCACCACCTATCGGAACCACGCCAAAAACATTCGTGTCTCCAATTGCGTTTGAATCCTACAAACCCTTCCCTTTACTTTCTTGCAAGTTGCATGCTTTAATTTCCGCTGCCTATATACTCTTTGCATGCTTGCTTGAATTGTGTGATGATTGCTTGACTTGTCCTAAGATAGCTAAAATCTGCCAAACTCTAAAATTGGGAAAAGGTTAAGTTTTTAATTGGTCAAGTAGTCTAATCACCTCCCCTCTAGACATACTTCAAGGTCCTACAAGTGGTATCAGAGCTTTGGTCTCCATTTGCTTTGATTTCCATAGCTTTTGCTGGTCATAGCCTTGGTTTCACAACCTAGGAGAGTATGGCGTCTAGTGAGGGAAATTATCACCGTAGAGGTCCTTACTTTGATGGTACTAATTTTGCTAGTTGGAAGCATAAGATGAAAATGCATATTCTTGGACATAACCCCGCCGTTTGGGCAATTATTTGTATTGGCTTGCAAGGTGAATTCTTTGATGGGAGAGAGCCGAACCGTGAAGCTAATGCGGAAGAATTGAAGATGCTGCAATACAACACTCAAGCTTGTGATATCATCTTCAACGGATTGTGCCCCGAAGAATTCAACAAAATCAGCCGTCTTGAGAATGCAAAGGAAATTTGGGATACTTTGATTGATATGCATGAAGGTACCGACTCCGTCAAGGAATCCAAGTTGGATGTGCTCCAAAGTTAGCTTGACAAGTTCAAAATGAAGGATGGTGAAGGTGTCGCTGAAATGTACTCTAGGCTTGCACTTATCACAAATGAGATTGCCGGCTTAGGGAGTGAAGAGATGACCGACAGATTCATCATCAAGAAGATCCTAAGAGCATTGGATGGAAAGTATGATACCGTGTGCACATTGATCCAAATGATGCCAAACTACAAAGATCTCAAGCCAACGGAAGTCATTGGAAGAATTGTTGCTCATGAGATGTCACTTAAGGATAAGGAGGAACTTCACAACAAGTCAAGTGGTGCTTACAAAGCCTCATGTGAAGCCCCCACATCATCAAGTGAGAAACAAACCTTCAATGAAGAATTGAGCTTAATGGTGAAGAACTTCAACAAATTCTACAAGAGTAGAAGCAAAGAAAGAAGCTCCATGTCAAGGTCTTACAATGACAAAAGATCTTCCGGTCGAGAGCGAAATTGCTACAATTGTGGGAGACCCGGACACTATTCCAATGAGTGTACGACACCCTACAAAAGAAGATAAGATTCTCTAAAAAGAAGAAGCAAAAGAGAAGAATCACCACCAAGAGAGAGGAGGAGTAGAGATGATCGTTATTGACGAAGACCCTCACGGAGAAGCAAAGATTCGGAAAGGAAGGACAAGTCATCAAGGAGCTACACAAAACGAAGACATCAAGCTCATGTTGGTGAATGGGTATCCGGCTCCGACTCCGACAATCACTTCGAGAGAAGCTATCACTCCGACTCTGAATATACTCAAGATGAAGGTGTTGCCGGTCTAGCACTTGTGTCAACCAACTCCTACGACATATTTGACTCACCAAATGAAGGAATTGGAAGATGCTTCATGGCCAAAGGTCCAAAGGTAACACATCCTGAGTATGTTGATTTCAATAGTGATGAAGATGACTTGCTTGTGGATGATGATTTATTTGTTGACAACTCTAGTGATGAATACTATGATGAAACGTCAATTAATCATGCTAATCAAGATAAAACGAATGACAATGATAAGGAGAAGATTGAGCTTCTAACTAAAGAACTAAACACTCTTAAGTTGGCTCATGAAACTATCTTCGAAGATCATCGAGAACTTTTAAGGGCTCATGAGAAGTTACGCTTTGAAAAGCTCAATCTTGAGCAAGAGCATGAGTTCTTAAAAGCAATCAATGATGATCTCCGTAAGAAAAGTTCTTCTTACATTGCCAAGTGTTTACTCTTATCTACTTACATGCCTCAAGTCAAGTCTAGTAACAAGTACAAGAAAGATCCTTCCTCTAGTAGTAACAATAATAATGTCAAATCCAATATTGTTGCTTCTAGTAGTTCTCTTGATTCCACTAATGATTCTCTTAGCCAAGTTACACTTGAGCAAGAAAATAGCTTATTGAAGGGAATTATAGAGAAAGGTGTTTACAAGAGCCTTGCCGGGAGTAAGCAATTCGAGGAAATTGTACGCAAGCAAGGAAGGCACCGGAAGAATCAAGGTGTTGGTTTTGAACGAAAGTTCAATGCCAATGGAGTTGAGTGGGAAGAAGGTCAATACCCCAAGACGAAGTTTGTTCCTCAACAAGAGAAGTATGATCCTACTTCCTTCAAAGGAACACAAGCACAAGATGATCTTCCACCACAAGACCACAAGAACAAAGGCAAGACAAGCTTCAAGAAGAGATTGATGCATTTGAAGAAGCACCTAAAGCCTCGGTCAAGTGGGTTCCCAAGACTACGTCAAGTTCTACTTCATCAAGTACAACTACAACTCCAAGGATTCCCATCAAGATGATGTGGATCCCGAAGAAGAAGAACTAGAGAGTTCTTGAGGGTGACTCCGCCAACATTCTTCACTCATATCATTATGGCAAGAACAAGTGCAATCAACTTCCACATCTTGCACTAGTTCAAGGAGTCACAAACCCTCATGTTGGTAAGGCAAGGGACAAGGTAACCTAATGATTTCATGGACATTATCTTGTGTGTGCATCACTCCATGTCTATGGATATTCTTGTTTGTTCCTTGTGGGACTAACCCATGTAGGTAAGTTGAAAGTGCAACTCACTCCAAAGGATTGCTCCAAATGATCTACATCAACATTGAGCATCCACATCTTCAACACCTACATGAAGTCATCATCGACAAAACCCAAGGTTAGTTCATCCCTCTAAAAGGGGATCTCACATCTAGGGGGAGCTTAACTCTAAGAATTGAGTCAAAGCAACTCTAATGGTGTGAACACATCAATGCATTATGTAAAAGTGGTAACCCCACTTGAGCTTAAACGATGAGTATGACCTATGATCAAATGTTGTCATTGACTCCTAAGTTAATATACTCATATATAGATGACCTAGTCATCGCCAATTGTTTGATAGATGCTAGAATTGGTTGTGCATGTTTTGTCACATATTTCATTTGCCATCTTATTGTGTGAGCATGTTGGTGCATATTTTACTCATTCAAGAACATCCACTTGTTGTTTTGAGTGATTGGCTTCCTTTTATTTTTGCCAAGTGGATGGACAAGAATGCCTAAGAACCTTCTCTAGCTATCTATGCTTTTCTCGTCTCAAACTCTATTCATGCTACATCACAAAATTTGGTCAAGTCAGATTCGAACCACTCTGTATGAGGAGCACTCGGAGTCCCCGATTTGTCATAGACTTAAACTTCCAAAACTTCTTTGTGATTCTCGGTCTGACCGATTCCTCCATTTTGGTCCTACCGAGATCACTAAGTCGATCTAGGTTTTGAATCTCGGTGCAACCGATTTGAACTTTTCGGTCCCACCGAGTTGCTGTAACTGTACACAGTTATGCATCTCGGTGCCACCGAGTTGTTCCACTCGATCACACCGACAGGGTCGGGCTATATATAGTCACAGGCAAAAATTTGGAAATTTCTTCGAACCTCTTCGCCCGCGCAATAGCTCGCTCTGCCATCAGGGTCTACGGATCGTCTCCTCGTCGCCAGCCGCCTCCTGTCGCTGGTCTTCGCCACCGTCAACAGAATTCACCCCCGCCGTTGCCACCGTAGCGAGTTCATCGCCAAGCTAGGGTATGGACTCGATCACAGTGCTATCCTCGTCCGGTTCCTAGCACATTGTGTTCTTAATGATTCTTGCCATGATTGAAACACTCCTATCCAGTCAATGCAATCCTTAGATTAGATGAGATTTGAAAATTTGGGGTTAGGTTTCCGCCGAAACCATCTCGGACCCATCGAGTTGAAAAACTCGGTCCCACCGATCTGGCTAATGCCATTTCACTAGTAACTCTCGGTCTGACCGAGAATTGCTAATCCGTGAGACCGATTTTAGGACTTTGTGAAACCCTAGCAATCTCGATGCCACCGAACTGTGACTCGGTCCAACCGAGTTCATCAGTTTAGGTTCCAAAACTGCTTCGGTATCACCGAGTTTGAAGATCGGTTGATCCAAAATGCTTTTTGTGGAAAACTGAAACTGAATTTTTGAATCATTCTTTTGCAAAAATCTCTGCATTTTGTGATGCTCATCCACTCTATCTCATCTATAACTCTTCACAGGGTCAGCAGCCAGTGATTTGCAGCATGTCAGACCAAAGTGATAGTCAGAACAGGTCAGAAGAGCACAATCACATGAGTGAGGGCACTATTCCCTCTAGCACTTCAAATGAAGGCAGCAGGAGCACCCCAAGCAATCTGCCTAAAGCTGCCACTAGGACAAGGAAGAAGAGAACCTCAGATTCCGAGGATGAGGATTATAGAGCAGAAGAGGATGAGGCTACCTCCAAGAAGGTAGTGCTCAAAAAGGAGTATGCCTCTGCAAAGAACACTAAACCTGGACTCAATAGGAAGGTTCCTGCCAAGAGGACACCTATGCTGAAGGTCAGAGGATCTAATCAAGTGCCTGAAAAATCTAAACCCAAAGAGGCACCTGCAAAGAGAGTCACAACTTCCAAACCCAAGAAAGTTCCCACTGGAGAAACTATGAAGTTTACCATTTAATCAGAGGATGAAGCTGCTGCTCAGGATAAGAAGAAGAAGAGAGCCAGAACCACTACTGCCCAGGTTCTTGGAAATCCCTCAATGAGAAGAGATTCTGAAGAGGAAGAAGAGGTTGCTGCACTAGCACCCAATGCACAAAAGCTTATGGGTGATGCAATTAAGTCAGGGGATGCAACATCAAAGCCCAAGGAAGCACCCAAAGTTGCCCCAAGCCCAAGCTTGCACCAAAGAGGAATACCAGGAGTATTCCAGCTGATGAGAAGAACAAGGCCCCAGTGCCTGAAGTTGCTGATGAGGAAGATGAAGAAGGACAAGTCCTGAGGAAGCTCAAGCCCAAGATACCAGACCACAATGATGCCCATCCTGTGGCTGAGGACATGAAGATCAGAAGAGACTCAGGGTTGAGGCTATGGAGGATGACATATCCATATGCCATAAGGAGAAGGACTGCTGTTGATTACAGGTTCCATACCAAGGAACAACAGGACTTCTATGAGACAATCTTGTTGGACAAGAAGCCCATAGTGTGTGATATGAGGTGGGTCGACTGGACCTACATGAAAGAAAATGAAGAACACTATCCTGGAGTGCAAGACAGTTTTGTTGCTTGTGGAGTTGCAGATTTTGTTGGGCAAAAGCTCACTAACTGGAATGATGAACTCATTATGCAATTCTACTCCACAACACACTTCTATCCAGATGGGAGGATAGTTTGGATGTGTGAAGGTACAAGGTACCAGTCAACCATTGAGGAATGGGCAAAACTGATCAATGCCCCAAAGGAAAATGAAGATGACTTGTATGTCTATGCCAAGAAGAAGATGGACCACAATTCCAGGGCACACATGTACAAGGAGATCCCAGAAAAAGCCATTGAGACACATAAGTTTGGGTTAGTCCACTTTCTTATGCCAGGGCTGCCAACAATCAACTGGATCCTAAGGCACACTCTGTTGCCTAAGTCTGGTGACCACAACATGATTAGAGGGCATGCAATCAACATGTTGCATTTGTTTGATGTGCCACAGAAATTCAAGGTCATGAGCCTTATGGTTGAGACCATAAAGAGGACTGCAGCAGATCAAAAGAGAAGTTGTGGATATGCCCCTCAGATTCAAGAGTTGATTAACTCAAAGATGGGCACATTAAAATACCTATTGGATAAGGAACATTTTCCTCTCAATCCAGACTTTGAGGACAATCAGGTTGTCATGAATGAGAATGAACCATCATCAGTACAAGCTCAAGAGAAGAAGAAGGCAAAGAAAGAGAAGGCCGCCAAGATGCCAACTCAAGAGGAGGCATCTGAGTACTTTTTGAAGAACAAGCAGGAGCAGCTTGGTTACTTGATATCATCAACACTGAGGATTGAGAAGGGATTGGCCACCCTCACTCAAAATCAGAAGAGCTTGGAAAGAATCATGGAACAAAAATTCTATGATCTAGATGTCAAAGTAACTGAGATTCAGTCAGTTGTGGAGCAGCTACAGGATGACATGCAGGAAAGGAAGGGCAAGACTACCACTAATGTATTTGCCAGAGTGCCTAGAGCTCAGAGGTCAGCTGCAGTGCCTGTGACAGACACCAGAGCCACATCATCTGCACCAGCTACAACTCCTACAGCTCCAGTGCAACCAGCTCCAGCACCAACTCCTCCAGCTCCCTCTACTTCAACTGAAGCCTTCGTTCTTGGAGTTATCCGGAAACAACCACCTGAAGACAAGCCTGAGAGTCCATCTAGCACTATGCATTTTCTATGAACTTTTTGGCAACTTGTTGCCAAAGGGGGAGAAAAATGTATAGATCATAGGCTTTGAGAGAGAGAGAGAGTGTTGCTTTTGTTCTCTCTTGCTTTGGTGGTTAAACTTTGTTTGCTTTTGATTTCTTCAGATACTGTGCTGTTTTTGTGAGACATTGATGATCATGTGTTTGATCATAAGCTACACTTATGCATGTTTGATGATATTATCTTACCTATCCATATGTGATCATTCACTTTGCTTGGTGATGAGTGCATGTATTCAACCTTTATCATTTTGAGCGCTCCACCAAGATGTATGTGACATGGAAGAGTAACCCATGAGCCTAATTCCTTGTGCATTTGCAGTCCAAAGCAAATCCTAAACTATGCACAAATTTAGGGGGAGCTCTTGCTTATCACATACTTCTCAAAGCGACGATGTTTTTCAATCTTATTATTATTTGTCGAAGCTTTGATCTATGTGTTGTCATCAATTACCAAAAAGGGGGAGATTGAAAGTGCAACTATCCCTAGGTGGTTTTGGTAATTCATAACAACATATAGCTCATTGAGCTAATGCTATTCCAAGACTATTATTTCAGGAAAGCTCAATGAATGGCATGGCATGGATGATGAAAGTGGATCCCTCAAAATACTAATGACAAAGGATTGGCTCAAGCTCAAAAGCTCAAGACTCTTCATTTTACATTTTAGTGATCCAAGATCACATTGAGTCTATAGGAAAAGCCAATACTATCAAGAAGGGATGAGGTGTTGCTTAATGAGCCTCTTGCTTCATGTGCTTGGTGATATGCTCCAAAAACCCTCAACTACTTTCTCACATCCACAAATGACCTAAACCTAGAGCCAAAATCGGTCACACCGATTCTTTCTATCCGGCGCCACCGAGTTCTAATGTCATAGCCACTGCCACAAACCCTAGGAAAATCGGTCCTACCGATAGGGATCTCGGTCTCACCGAGATGGGATTGTAATCTCTCTGTTTCCCTTTGTAACGTTTCGGTCTAACCGAAGTGAGCGATCGGTCCCACCGAGATTGCAATGTAAACTCTCTGTTTCCCTTTTGTAACATTTCGGTCTCACCGAAAAGAGCAAATCGGTCCCACCGAGTTTACCTGACCAACTCTCTGGAAAGCTTATTACCAAAATCGGTCCAACCGAGTTTGAGTAATCGGTCTTATGGAGATTACGTTATGCCCTAACCCTAACCATATCGGTCCTACCGAGTTGCATGTTGGTCCCAACGAAAATCCTAACGGTCACTAGGTTTACTAAATCAGTCCGACCGAGTCTGTTGAATCGGTCCCACCGAGTTTGGTAAATTGTGTGTAACAGTTAGATTTTGTGTGGAGGCTATATATACCCCTCCACCTCCTCTTCATTTGTGGAGAGAGCCATCAGAACAAACCTACACTTCCAACTTACCATTTCTGAGAGAGAACCACCTACTCATGTGTTGAGGCCAAGATATTCCATTCCTACCATATGAATCTTGATCTCTAGCCTTTCCCAAGTTGCTTTCCACTCAAATCTTCCTTCCACCAGATCCAAATCCTATGAGAGAGAGTTGAGTGTTGGGGAGACTATCATTTGAAGCACAAGAGCAAGGAGTTCATCATCAACGCACCATTTGTTACTTCTTGGAGAGTGGTGTCTCCTAGATTGGCTAGGTGTCACTTGGGAGCCTCCGACAAGATTGTGGAGTTGAACCAAGGAGTTTGTAAGGGCAAGGAGATCGCCTACTTCGTGAAGATCTACCACTAGTGAGGCAAGTCCTTCGTGGGCGACGGCCATGGTGGGATAGACAAGGTTGCTTCTTCGTGGACCCTTCATGGGTGGAGCCCTCCGTGGACTCGCGCAACTGTTACCCTTCGTGGGTTGAAGTCTCCATCAACGTGGATGTACGATAGCACCACCTATCGGAACCACGCCAAAAACATCCGTGTCTCCAACTGCGTTTGAATCCTACAAACCCTTCCCTTTACTTTCTTGCAAGTTGCATGCTTTAATTTCCGCTGCCTATATACTCTTTGCATGCTTGCTGGAATTGTGTGATGATTGCTTGACTTGTCCTAAGATAGCTAAAATCTGCCAAACTCTAAAATTGGGAAAAGGTTAAGTTTTTAATTGGTCAAGTAGTCTAATCACCCCCCTCTAGACATACTTCAAGGTCCTACAGTAAAGTAAATAAGCAAAGCACAATATGTGAAAAGCTCGTAGGCATTGGATCAGTGATGGACAATTATGTCGGATGCGATTCCTCATGCAATAGTTATAATATAGGGTGACATAGAACTAGCTCCAATTCATCAATGTAATGTAGGCATGTATTTCGAATATAGTCGTACGTGCTTATGGAAAAGAACTTGCATGACATCTTTTGTCCCACCCTCCCATGGCAGCGGGGTCCTAGTGGAAACTAAGGGATATTAAGGCCTCCTTTTAATAGAGTGCCGGACCAAAGCATTAACACATAGTGAATACATGAACTCCTCAAACTACGGTCATCACCGAGAAGTATCCCGATCATTGTCACTTCGGGGTTGTCGGATCATAACACATAATAGGTGACTATAGACTTGCAAGATAGGATCAAGAACTCACATATATTCATGAAAACACAATAGTTTCAGATCTGAAATCATGGCACTCGGGCCCTAGTGACAAGCATTAAGCATAGCGAAGTCATAGCAACATCAATCATATAACATAGTGGATACTAGGGTCAAACCCTAACAAAACTAACTTGATTACATGGTAAATCTCATCCAACCCATCACCGTCCAGCAAGCCTACGATGGAATTACTCACGCACGACAGTGAGCATCATGAAATTGGTGATGGAGGATGGTTGATGATGATGACGGTGGCGAACCCCCCTCTCCGGAGCCCCGAACGGACTCCAGATCAGCCCTCCCGAGAGTGATTAGGGCTTGGCGGCGGCTCCATATCATAAAACGCGATGAAACTTTCTCTTTGATTTTTTTCTCCGTGGAAGCCAATATATGGAGTTGGATTTGAGGTCGGTGGACGTCCAGGGGGCCCACGAGGCAGGGGCCGCGCCCTAGGGGAGGGGGCGTGCCCCCTACCCTCGTGGACAGGGTGTGGGCCCCCTGACGCTAATTCTTTCGCCATTATTTTTTATTAATTCTGAAAAGTTGCTCCGTGGATTTTCATGTCATTCCGAGAACTTTTATTTCTGCACAAAAATAACACCATGGCAGTTCTGCTGAAAACAGCGCCAGCCTGGGTTAGTTCCATTCAAATCATGCAAGTTAGAGTCCAAAACAAGGGCAAAAGTGTTTGGAAAATTAGATACAATGGAGACATATCATTATCTTCCTCTGGAATACAATCTGGAAATGCGGTTGGGGGGGGGGCACTTTTCCCACCATGGAGCGGCGTCTACATGACATTATATTCCCACTCAGCGGTCTTCTCTTTTTCTCTACATGTTCAGTATGATTGTGTACAATATCTGACATGCATAATAAAAAATAGTTAGATTTTGTAAGTCCTAAGGGGTGCATGCAAAACTCAAGACTGATGGTAGCAAACGAGTGGATGGATCCAAAACTAATGATAGCAGGTAGATTATAGCTTCAGTTTAAAAAGATAGACAATGGATCATCTATTGTTTGTTGCCCACCCAACATGAACCACATAGAAGACCCCAGATGAACTAGATAGTAGACAGATACTATTCATTACTGCCTCGATATGAGACCCATAGGCATTTTAAAACTCAAGTTTGAATGATAAAGTACCAGGTAATAATAATCGATGTATAACGTAAGCAAACACGAAAGACCGCGACCTCTCTTCCGGAACTGTGTAGTCCTCAGGTTCATCTGCTTAGTCGATGATGGTAATGCAGTTGGCGTGGCTGCCGGCAATGGGGAAGATGACCTGAGGTGGCAAAAGAAAGTCTGCAGGGGGGATCTCTGCTGCAGTGAACGCTTCTGTCGATGGTGCAGCTCAGGTGGGGTGGATGACGTCACGACAGGAGCAGGACATAACACACAGAGTTTTCTTTGATGCCTATCTGAAAATGAAGTAAATCTGCAAGGGCTCCTTGGAATTGGAGGATTCTATAAACGCAGGGACAGGAAAAACACAGGAATAGGATAGGAATGTACGTGCAAAACCGAGCATTTGGAAACATAGGATTTTAGTCAACCGGGGTGTTTGGTTCACATGAATTGGAAGAACACAGGAATGGAGAAACGTGGTCAAATTAAAGTCAAACCACGTGAAAATGAAAAAAAAATAAGAATCTTATTATGCCAGTAATGCAATTAGTTCTGTTCTTCATGCATATTAATTTGAAAAGGATGTCCAAGTGAATATTAAAATTCCTACGTTTTTTCTTTGACACCAAAGGAAAAAAAATCCTCCAGTTTTGCTTTGCTCCACTCCTTCTAACCAAATGCACGAATAGTAGTACCATAGTAGTTCCATAGCAAAGGATCCCCAAGGGATTAACATGAATGCAGTGTAACAAAGTGATGCGACGAGTGTACAACTTCTTTGGCATAGCCTTGTGGACCTCAGCATCATTGGGTTGGACGTGGAGGATGGTGATGCTGGTGTGACTGTCGGAGGCGGGGAAGAAGATCTGAGGCCTCTGGAAACGGCACCGAGGGTACTGCTCCACTGTGATGGATGGTTCCGTCATTGGAGCAGCTCCGGTGAGGTGTACGGCGGCGAGGCTGAAGCATGACAAGACAGACAATGTTAATGTGAAGTGGGACTCTAATATCATCTGCAATAGATGATGTAAAATACATCACTAAAAAGTGCTAGATGTAAAATGCATCAGCCGTGCCACGGCTGAGGGAGTCCTAGATTAAGGGGTCCTCGGACGGCCTGACTATTAACATGGGCTGAACTGTTGGGCTATGAAGATACAAGACAAAAGACTTCTTCCCGTGTCCGGATGGGACTCTCCTTTGCATGGATGGCAAGCTTGGTGATTCGGATATGTAGATTTCTTTCTCTGTAACCGACTTTGTATAACCCTAGCCCTCTCCGGTTTCTATATAAACCGGAGGGTTTAGTCCATAGGGCAAAATCATAATCACATAGGCTAGACCTCTAGGGTTTTAGCCATCACGATCTCGTGATAGATCAACTCTTGTAATACTCATATTCATCAAGATCAATCAAGCAAGAAGTAGGGTATTACGTCCATAGAGAGGGCCCAAACCTGGGTAAACATTGTGTCCCCCGCCTCCTGTTACCATTAGCCTTAGACGCACAGTTCGTGACCCCCTACCCGAGATCTGCCGATTTTGACACCGACATTGGTGCTTTCATTGAGAGTTCTGCCGCGTCGTCACCAAAAGGTTTGATGGCTCCTTCAATCATCTACAACAATGCGGTCCAGGGGGATGTTTTCCTCCCTGGAGAGATCTTCGTATTCGGCGGCTTCGCACTGTGGGCCAACTCGCTTGGCCATCTAAAGAAGATCGAAAGCTACGCCCCTGGCCATCGGGTCAGATTTGGAAGCTTGAATTACGTGGCCGATATCCGCGGAAACTTGATCTTCGACGGATTCGAGCCCATAACGGCTACTCCCTGCCACCACGATGAACATGACCTAAATCTGTCATTGGACCGTGCTCAGGAGATAGCGCCTATAACCACTCTGGCCCTAGATCCGGAGCAAATCGTGCCATCCGAGGACGGGATGCTCAACCCCGCCACAGAAGCCGCAGACTTAGCGGCGCTGGAGCCACACACAGATCCAACCTTGAGCGGGGCCTGTGTCTTCGGAACATCGGATCTATTCCCGACTATAAGTTCCAAACCGCGTACATCCGCACCCATCGAACCTGATCCGGCACTCATCTTTGGTCGATGTGCTAAATTCATTAAAAAGCCCTCTCCTTGTCAGGAGACTCTCAACCGAACTATATCCGGTTTGAATTGGAAGCCGACGACGAAGAATTTCGCTCCCCACCCACCACCTATTTCATAGCCACTATAAAAGACTTAACCGATACACTCGATTACGGCTCCGAAGACATCGACGGTATGGACGACGATGCCGGAGAGGCGCAGGCACAAAAGCCACCACCCATAGGGCGGTGGACGACTACATCCTCATACAATATATACATGGTGGACACACTTAAAGAGAAGGAGGCCGATGAGGATAATGATATGCCTGTCGACTAACCTCCCAAGCGTCAGCATCAGAAACATTGATCTCGATCCTGCAAAGGAAAAAATAGCAACATTGTCACGGACGACAGTGATAATCTGGACCAAGCTGAGGACCCCGCAGACCCAACGTTAGGGCAGGACATGCGAGAGGACGGCGCGCACAGTCCGGGGATGTTGTGGGGACCCCGACTCATAAGTCGTGATCACCGAGTGCACGTGTACAGTGATCCCAGAGATCAATGCTCACTGAACACACAGAAGCTGAATAATAAGAGTCTTAAATCCGTACATACCGTCTTACACAAATTATGACCTTTATGGTCAAGTCTTACATTGATAAAGCCTTAAGGGCTGAACATGAAAGAAAACATAAGCATCGGAAATCTTTGTTGATAAGTAGAACCCATGCCATCTGCCTTAACCCTACAGGCATTCTGATTGGGAAACATCCTAGTTCGTCGTCACCAAGAAACCCTTCCTCGAAGTCCTGCTCTTCCATGCCTGGCCAATAAAATAACTAGTGGCAAGCCAATGAGTACTTTGAATGTACTCGCAAGCAACCCATGTTTTGATTCAAGATACAACAATGCATGACATAGGTAAATTCTTGCAGAAAGCTAATTTTATTGTGCTATGACATGTTCTACACTGGTAAATCATGCATCATATGAATTCCTTTAACCATAGTGACTGGTTACATATATCAACATAAATGGAGTGGGCATGAATCGAACTCAATCATGTCAAGTCCTTTGACTTGACCCAAGTAGTTCTTTCCACTTCCATACACACTCACTAGGTTTGTGAACAAGTGGACATAGCCCAAGAGCGGTTACCCAACTGTCCTTGACCGTGGACACGGCTATTCGAATAGTTTTACACTCTGCAGAGGTTACACACTTTACCCACAAGATCCGGGGAACTTCCATGTCATCCACGACCCGCGGTACATCAAGTACCTGGGGTAAGCAGCCGATCACTACCTTTCCCTAGACGACACTAACATAGAGTCCACTCGATTGGTAGTAACCCCTATGCCCAACATTTCACATCTTAAAATTGTGGAGACATACCACTGGCACGGGGTACCAACGGTGTGTCCGGTGCCCTGTGAAAACAGTCATGGCCGCCCTACCTGGCACGACCCTGTCCCAAGAGAGAGCACCAACTCTCCCCCATCACTAGTAATGCGGGCTCCAAGCTAGTATCGGCTAGGTAATCAATAATGCCCTTTCCCATATAAGGGTAGAGTGGTTGTGCATGTAAGGTTGGAATAACGGTCGCAACTTAAACCAATCCGTTTTGAAAACAACACACACACTTGCCTCGGTACACCACTTCACCACCAAGTGGTTACCCAACTCATTATCTCCCTCGGGCATAAGTGGCACCCGATGGGGTTTTCGATAAGTTTCTGAAAACAATCTTGCTTCCGTCACCATGCATATACCCATCCCCTTTTTGCGTAGCTCTACTTAGCATCCTAGCTAACACCCACTCGCATAACCCTCATAGAAAGGTAGGGTCATGCATCATGCAAGTATCAACGAGAAAAACAACGGAGTAACCCACCAAGGTGGTACCCTCTCATCATGACTCTGGTGCAACAACGACAAGTGATATATGACATGCATAAAAAGTTTCATGGTATGGTCAAAGGGCTGCTTGCCTGGCTCAGCAAAGTCTTCTGGGTCTTCAAAGTCTTCATATCCTTCTCCTTCTTCTTCTTCAGCAACTTCGTCTAATATGGGATCTAATCGTCGCAAGAAAATAAGGCAATAGTAAAACAGAAAATCCAAGGTGCTCAGAAAAATGTCAACTTATTTTTGATAAATACTAGGGGGAAATCTAAGTAGGGGAAAATTACTAGTTGTGGATTTGGAGTTGTAGAATAGGAGAACTTGATTTTCAGAGGGGAATATAAATGCTCAAATTTGAATTTAAATTTGAACAGTGCAGAAAAGTTTGATGGATATTTATGAAAGTTACGCCATTAAATAGGTGGGATTTTTAGAAGAATTTAGGAGTTGGATACATTTAATTTGGATAAATATTTAAATATGTGGAATTTTTGGAAACTTCACAGAAAAAGAAAAGGGGAAAGGGCACTGTGCCACTGGGCCAAAACAGTCGCAGCGCACAAGCCCAAAGGTGATTTGGCCCATGCGAGCCGAGCGGCACGCGCGCGCCAGGTTTAACCTGACGGGTGGGCCTAGGCGCTAGTGAGAGAGAGGGAGGCGAGGGAGAGGAGAGGCTGACAGGAGGGGCCCGCCTGTCATCCCTAACCCTGCGACAGAGGGCCGACGAGCTCACCGACAACGTTTCCGGGCATGGCGGGGTGAGCTGATGGCACCGTTGGTCTCCTCCTCGTGCCGTCATTCGGGGGGTGCCGGAGTTGGCCGGAGGGGAGCAGCCGATTTCCGGCGACGAGGTTCACGGCGGAGGAGCGTCGGGCGTCGATGGCTCCGACCGTTTCGACTGAAAAACGAGCGGGAAAGAGGGGGGAATCGATAAGTGGGCTTTGGGCGTTCCAGAGAAGCAATAAAGAGGGCCGGGGGTGGCCTGTACCGTGGGATCGATGGTGACCCGAGGCGGCGGAGCTCGAGCTTGATCTCGAGCTCGGGCGGTTTTCGAGAGGAACTGGGGGTGTAGGGGGATGATTTGGTGGTGCAGAGGGCGAGTGGTGAGGAGAGGAGAGCTCGAGGGGGGGGAGGGGGAAGGGGCTTAAATAGAAGGGGGGCGAGGTGCACCATGGCTCGTGCATCGGCGATCTTCTAGGCATTGCTGGAGGCCACGGGGGCTCACTTGAGCGTGTCTGGGGTCCTTGTGGGAGAGTTCTATGGCCAAGAAAAGGAAGAGAGAGAGTGGGGAAGGGCCAGAGCATCACGCGTGTTAGGCCGCTCATTGGAGCTCTCGGGCGGCCGGCGCGCGTGCGAGCAAGGGCAGCAGGAGGGAGAAGGATGAGGGGTATAGAGGCGTGGCATGTCGTAGACGTCAAGGCGCATCGTCGGGCGCGCTGGGGAGGCCCGAGGTGACCGGAGGTGGTTGGCAGGGGGCGCTCCCGCACTGTAGCGCTCTCCAGAGTGTGCAAATGGCCGACATGCCATTTTTTTGGCAAAGTGGGCACAACCAAGCATGTCTGGTAGCTCTAGGGAGGAGTAAGGAATGTGGGGAAAGCCTTGGATGCCTTGGGTGGCCACCGGAGTGAGGAGGGAGATGAGGAACATGGGTGCGAGGGCTGTCCAGAGAGGTAAAAGAGGTGGTTTCACCCCTCAATTATTGATCTGAGATGCAGCCATTGCTACTGGAGGTAGAAGAGGTCTAGGAGGGGCTGTGGTAAAAAGTTGAGGCCATGGAGAAGAGTGGAAGAGGTCAAAGTAGTTGTTTTGGTAAAGTGGCAGAAGGTGTTTGTTGTTGGTTTGGACAGGTAAATGAATTCCATTTGGCATGAAACTCCACAGGGTGAAATGGCACATATAATTAGGGTCTTCCACCCATTTTGAGCTTATTTGGGCAAAGTTCACAATGTAACTTTTGTAAACCCTAGAAATCCACAGAAATGGACTTTCTTAGATCTAGCTAAGCTAAACTCTTCTCCTTGATGCACCACTTGGTGTAGTGTCATAATTTGGGGTTTAGAGCATGCCCACAAAGGTCGAGAGCAAAATAAGAAAGTTGACAATGTAAAGTTGTTCAAATTTGATTCTGGACAGAGAGGGTTTTGAGGCACTTTGATCAAGATATCATTTTCTCCAACTTGTGCCATTTGGTCTAGATACATAATTAGACCATTGGAGCATGTGCACCAAGTTTGAGAACATTTGGACATGTTTGGCAATGTAGAGTTGCTCAAACTTCAAAATGGACATAAATGGTTTTGAGGAGATTTGGTGATATTATGTTGTTCTCGTTGTTCTCCAAGACATGAGGCTTGGCAAGATCATCCAACATGTCATATGTGACATGCTAGAATTTTCTTGGATTTTTTAGAGAATATTTCCTTTGTAGATATTTCAAAAGCTTGAAATATCTAGAAAGGGTTTTTGAGGGGTTTGGTTTGACCAATATTTTGAACATGACCATGTGTTGAAACTCTTATATATGGAAAATATATGTCCACTGAGTTTCCCTAAATTTTCACAAATATTTTTAAAGTATTAAAATAATTTTAACCTATTAAAGATCATTTCTGGCCTTAAGAAAAAGCCTTTAAATAAAATAGAAAAATAACTTTTAAAATTATATTTTTGGGGTTTATGGGAGTCCTATATCTAATAGGATTGAAATTTACCTTTTGAAAGATTTTTCATAACCCAAATCAAGTACTTGTAGTGCAAACCTCAATTTAGGGGTTTTTGGAAAACTAAATTTAGAAAATGCTTTTTGGCCAAATTATTTTTGTAAGAAAAATCCTATATTGTACTATACACATGTCATGATCATTGGGGCAAAAGTTTGGAGCAAGGGGATGAAGTATAGAAGGTGGAGTTGTGTTGACTCTAAAGAGCACTTGAAAATCACAGAGAGAAAACCAACTCAAATAAAAAGCCAAATAATGCAAAAGTTTTTGTTAAACCACACTTTATCATGATTTAATAGCTTAAGTGTTGTGTCATGAAAATCGTGACAGACCTACCCCCCTTACAAGAATCTCATCCCCGAGATTCCCAAACTAGGCGCGGAAGGGGATATGGAAACTTGGGGTAGTCTTCACATCCTCATACTGCTTTTGCTTCTGAGTGCTCCTCCATTGAACCTTGAAGTATTTGATGGCGTGGCTTCATGTATGACGTCCTGCTTGAACCTGATTGCAATTGGGGTCTCTCGCGTAGGTCATATTGGGCTGGAGGTCGATGGCTCGGTGATCCATGTCCTTATAGAGGTCGCGCTTGTTAGGAAGTTGAAGACATTTCCGGAGTGGTGTCATGTGGAAAAACGTTGTGTACAGTGGGTGACCAGGTGGTAACTCTAGTTGGTAGCCATCTATCCTTCGTCTTGCAGTGACCTCGGAGGGGCCGATAAATCTTGGTGTGAGCTTCCTTTTGGAAAAGCTCGGTTCCTGCGAGAGGAGTGGTTTGCAGATATGTACTGTCTTTGACGAGGAAGTTTACTTCTTGAGGGTGGTGGTTGGTATAGGTCCTCCTCCTTGACATGGCGGTCTTCAAATGTTCCCTAACCAGCTGAACGGTCCTTCTTCGGTCTTCGGGTAGTCAAGTAGGTCACCAAATATAGATGAAAACCAACCTGTCCAAGTACTCCATGAAGACTTGTTCATGGTGTACATAAAGTGGGATGGGGCATTGATGGTGGTCACGGTTGAGTATTGGCCAAGTCTTCTTGTCCTAGGTCCAAAGCCCATGGTCATGATCCAACCATGTTGTGGCTTGGTAGGGCTTAAGGGTTTCAAGGATTCTAGTGAGTGAACACTTATCATCTTATCCTTAAGCATGGTTTCTGAGATGCCAATAGCTCTATCTAGTACTCCAAACGAATAACCTTATACCACTAAAAGCATCCTCTTGTATAGACCAACTTCAATCATTACTCGTGCTATTTATATCCTCATGGCTCCTGAGAAGAGGCCTAACAAAATCATACATGTGAACTATCCCCAAACTCATATGTATGGCTATTCTATATCCAAAAATCCATGGGTAGAGCATACCTTCTTCCAAGCTTGAATTAAACATGACAATCCAAGTGCTCAACCTATTCTTCCAAGGTTCAAGATAGTGCACCTCTACCCAAGGAATCATGTCATATGCCATTCCAAGATTTTTTCCCTTCCTATGAATCAAACCCCAACAGGTCCATTAATTCCATCAATAACTAACCTAATCCATTTAAATTCTACAAATCCAATATCTATGGTGTTCCACATGAATCTTCTAAATGCCTATATATCCTCAATACTTGAAAGGGCTGCCTTTACTGTAGTCAATCCACCAATTTCCATCTATCACGGTCAAGTAAGCTCCAACGTGAGGCTTTTATAGATCCTAATCACTTTTCCACAATATAATCCAATCTCCTAGTTTTATTCATCCATCCAAGAACATGGTATTATGATCTAGAATCATCAAGTCTAAATCCAATTTACTCCGAACCATGCAGACTTGCTTGGCATCTATACTCCACTAGGACCACTATTTTAAACCCAAATTTACTCCGAGGTGATGAAAGTGATGCTACTCTATTTTCAGGATCCCACCCAAGTTCTTGTACCGAATCAGGAAAACCTCATATCACCTCAAGGTTACTGATATAATCTCATCAAGTTATTAATCCTACTAATCATGTATCCTCAAAACAATCTTCCCTATGGCATCGTCAGTTCTGGTGCTATCTTAGGATGATAATGTGCTAGTTCACTATGTCCACTAGTTCCATAATGAACCTTGTGATGAGAAAAGGTTACTGAAGCTTAACTAGTTGTCTTGCAATTCCGTAGGTTAAGCTCATGGTTAAGGATTTGAGCTGGGTTGTATCATGAAGTCTTGAAGGGTCTAGGGATGGGTTTCTAATCTTGAGGGGTAAACATAACTCTACTAGGGTGCTCTTGGTCGAGGAGGCTGCAGCAAAAGTCTCCAGTGCTAGTTGGTCGCCGAAGTAGAATCCTTGGTGTACCTTGTCTTGCCGGTCTTCAGTTGAGGAGAGAGGGATGAGAGGGAAAAGTAGCATAGATGGGTGTAGGTGCAGGTGCAAACAAACAGGTGCCAAAAAGGCCACACACAATTCCATTAAGATAAGATAGGTGATATAGTCGCATACATGCTGCCTAAGGCAAAAGTGCGACTTATATCAAAACACAAATAGATAAGAACAAGCAACACTCAACATGGTTTCATTTGAACATCATATGGACTCGACTGCGCATAGGGGGTACACGACTCATCCTACCCTAGGGGTCCTCGGATTCAGTAGTCGTGCTTGCTTCATCACTTTGAGAGAAAGGCGTTCGGTCTTCAGCTTCTAGGTTCCCCTGGGTGCTAATGGATATGCGACAGTCGACTGCTTGTTGGGATACATCCTATTAATATTCCCAAGTTCACCACACCCGTGACATGTGACGAAAGCAAAAGGGTTGCTATTCAGTCTTGGGTATTGTCGACGGGGGCCTGACGATGATCCTCTATGAGGTGGATATGGAAATCCATTCCTATGCCTTCTGCGTGGGGTTTGGTTGCGAGCTCTCTGAAGTTCCTTGATTTGCTGCTCCTGATTAGAAATGTGGGCTTCTAGGGCAGTGATTTGCTGTTCTTGCTTGACCACCTTCTTCTTCTTGAGGCAGTGGAGGTGCAGAAGTGAAGGGAGATCTTGGCGAGCCTTAAGAAATGCTTCGGTAATGTGGTGTAGAAGGTAGTCTCATGCGTTGACGAAACGAATCTGGTACTTGAGGGTTGGATCCTTGCCTTCTAGGGAAGTCATCACTTGAGTCGGAGCTCCAAATCTGCTCTTGCCAGGCAGGTAGCGGGTGGCATGTTCTTCTTTCATTTCTGGAAGGAGGTCTCAAAGACGGAGGAGTGCTTCGTAAGCCACTTGCTGAATGGCTAGGTCTCTTGTTGGCATAGGTGGTCCAACGAAGAACCACCCCTGAGGTGAGGTCTTGGCAGGCACAAAAACCTTGGCGTAGAACTCCTTCTCGAACACATCATTTTCCAGTTCGTGCATGGTGTATATGGGCAGCAAGGGATAGTGGCATTGTTGGAGGCAATCTCTTAGGAGTGATGGAAATCCTGTTGTAAGGAGTCTCAAGGGGGCGACGACCATCTACAAAAGTTGAATAGGAGGGGTCAATACTGAAAATATCCCTCAGTTTTGGGAAATCTTAGAAAAGAGGCAAGGTATAGGTGGATTTGATGATTTGTTTTATCCTAACTAACGACCTTGCTAACTAAGGCTTCCTACAGTCAGGATGGCTCTGATACCAGCTCTATGGGGACCTCGACTCATAAGTCGTGATCACCGAGTGCACATGTACAGTGATCCCAGAGATCAATGCTCATTGAACACACAAAAGCTGAATAACAAGAGTCTTACATCCATACATAACGTCTTACACAAATTATGACCTTTATTGTCAAGTCTTACATTGATAAAGCCTTAAGGGCTGAACATGAAAGAAAACATAAGCAGCGGAAATCTTCGTCGATAAGTAGAACCCATGCCATATGTGTCACATCTCTAGCTCCTGGCAATGCACTAGGCTAGCTTCATGTGTGAATCATGTTTAATCTTGAAAGAAACTTGAAATGGGGATTGCCTAAACCCTAGCATCAAAGGAATCCACTAGGTTCAACTAAAATATTCTCAGTGAATCCAAATGGTTTTAAAAAATGTTCATCATTTCTGGAAAATGCTAGACACAATAACAAGAGGTGTTCCAAATTTTTCCATGACATATTTGGGCTCTGAATTAAATCATATAGTATTTGCATTTGGGAATTTAAATGCTATTAAATATTTTAAATGCTCAAATAATCCTAAACTGAAATGTTCCATGTTGGATATATTCTATACAGTGGGCATGTGCAGTTTGGTGATTTTCGAAAGGGTCTAGGTATTTTTAGAAAAGCCACAAAGATCACAAAAAAATAGAAAGTTGAAACAAAAGAAGAGAGAGAGAGAAAGGAACTTACCCGGGCTTACCTTCCTGTGCAGCCCACCTGGCTGGCCCAGGAGCTGGCCTAGCCCACCACCGCAGCTCCTGTCGTCTTCCTCCTCAGGCCAGTAGGCAGGGCGCATGCTTAATGCGCGCGACCACGCGCCGCGCCACCTCCTGCTTCGTGCTGCTACCCCGACGCGCCTATGAGCGCCACGCACTCCCCCTTGACCCCTGCACCTCTCCCCTCTCTCCCGGGACCCTCTACCCCTCCTCTACTCTCTTCCCGCAATGCCACTGTCGCTACCGAGAATCACCGCGGCCAGCCACTCCCTCGCTCCATCTTCGCGTCCCCAAGCTCCGCCATGACTCCATGGAGCTACACACCCAACACACGCGGCTGCAGGAGCCCTACAATGTCGTCCCCGCCGTCCTCATCGCTTCCTCTGTCTGGTGGTCGCCGTCGTTCGATTCATGCCGTCCAGGGCTTCCCCGGCCTCGACCTTGACTCCGTTCGACCTCGCTGTGAGCCCCCGTCGTTTTCCCCTTGTTTCCTCTCTCCAACTCTTCCTCTAGCCGTGCTTCCCACCGGAGACCGAACCGCGCCACCGCCGAGCTTCTTGCCGCCGTGGCCACAACCGCCGCAACCCCCAACCGAGCACACCCACGTGCTCACCGCGCCGCATAGGTGCTGTAGGAGCCAAGCACGCCACCCCACGGGCACCGCAGCCCTGCTCCCGAGTGCGCCCATACTCCGTCCGCTGCCCAGCTCGTCGCCACCGCCGCTACACATTCCCCCAGCACACACCACGGCCACCACTAGATGCGCTGCATCGCGTGGTTTCTAGCGCGCCCATCCGGACGTCTAGCCGACGCCGGAGATGGTCGAACGAGGAACGCCGCCGCATTTGCTCACCGCCGGCGGTTAGCCACCCGATTAGATGATGTGGCGCATGATTAATTAGCGCTAAACACCGATTAGTGTAACCCCACGGGTCTTTGGCACACGGGCCCCACCCCTTAATTAACCCCAGGGTTATTCTTTGTTTAAAATAAGCTAATGCCCGTGGCCCCACGGGTCAGTTTGACCATGCCACCTCAGTGTTGACCCGACCCCACTGGTCAGCCTCTGCTATTGACACTGTTACACTGACGTGCGGGTCCCAGCCGTCAGGTTTGACATGGCTAGCGCTGTTGACCTGCTGACGTCTTGCTGTCGTCATGCTGATGCAGTATATGTTTTCTAGAGTTTTAAATAAATCAGAAATGATTTATTTATTTTAGAAAATATCCAAAACTTCTAAAAATCATATAAAATCAACCGTAACTCCAAATGAAACAAATTATATATGAAAAATTATCAGAAAAATCCAAATAATCTGTTTATGGCATTTTCATGCATGTTTGAGGAACCTAAAGCTACTGTATATGACAATTTGAATTAATGGCATTTGAAATGTCATATATGGAGTTCGAATTTGAATCTTAGATTCAAACCAACTCCATTTAACCTGCTGCTAGTTGCATTAGCTAAAACCATAGCATATTGCCATGTCATGATCATGCATCATATTGTGCATTGCATTGATTGTGTTTCTTCTTTGTTTGTCGGTGCTTGTCCCCTCTTAGTAGATGTGTACCGACGATGTGGTCGATGACATCGATGAAGAACTATACTATCTTCAGAAGTGCCAGGCAAGCAAAAACCCCTTGTTCATTCCGATACAATCCCACTCTCTTGCTCCTGCTCTCTTTTACCGCATTAGGACAACAACAACTCATGTATTACTTGCTGCGGTAGTAGAACCCCTTTTGCTCTGCATGACCTGTCATTGCCACAGTAAATAGATGAAACCCACTAGCATGAGTAGGAGTTATTTGAGCCCTGATGTGCCTACTCATTCATGCTTGTTGTCATGCCTGCTACTGCTTAGAGTTGAGTCAGGTCTGATTCATCGGGAATGAATTAGAACAGTGATGAACATGTCCTACTGTGTGTGAGCTAAGTCTGTGAACATGATTTGGTAAAGGTAGCGGTGAGAGGCCAGGTAGGAGTACATGGTGGGTTGTCTCATTGAAGCCGTCCTCAGGAACTCAGTTCTGTATTTGTGATCCATGAACAACTACTACCACTTATTGGGATCCTTAATTGACCCTCTTGGCTTCTTAACCACCCTTGTCCTCTATCCAGGAGTTGCAAGTAGTTTCTGGTGTTTGTAGTATGCTGGAGGCCGTGGGCAGCGCTGACCCGAGGGGTGGGCTGTGATGTGGTAGGCACGTGGCACGATGTACCGGGCGCCCGTTTGGTGTCTTGGGAACCCTGCACACATCGTTCGGGGCCGTATGTGGAAACTTCGGCCGGACTCCCTGCGGATGGAACCTGAATAGGCGATAAACCTGGACTACAGACTTGAGTGTTTAGGTAGGCCGTGGCCGACACCCTCGCCAGGCTTCCGCTTGAAGGTTGCTGAGATACATGACGTGTACATGGAAGTAAGTGGCGAGAGCATGTGTGAAGAAGTACACCCCTGCAGGGTTAACATCATCTATTCGGATAGGCGCGCCCGCGGTAAAGGACCTCTGGGTTGCCTATACAGTTCATAGACAAGTGAAGTGGATACTCTAAAATACACAAGATAAGCATGAGTGCTATGGATGGCGTTCTCGTAGTGAGACGGGGGCGGATCCATAGTGGTGTATTGATATGGTGAATATGTGGACTCGTGTGCGCCACCTCAAAAGAGTTACTTGCAGTCGTAGTTCAGGATAGCCACCGGGTCAAAGCTGGCTTGCTACAGTTAAACTCCACTACCCCCTTTGTTGATAATGATGCATATGTAGTTAGTTCTGATGTAAGTCTTGCTGGGTACATTTGTACTAACGTTTGCCTATTTTATGTTTTGCAGAAAGACTTTAGTCTCACTAGTAGTTTCGCATGGACTTTGACGTTTAGCTTGTTACCTCAGCTACGATCTTATGCCCTCGGAAGGATCTGGTAGATAGTCAGGCTTTTCAGCCTTTTTCATTTATAGATGTCTGTACCCAGACATGTTAAGATTCCGCTTGTGCTTTGATTTGTATGCTCTGAATGCTGGGTCAAGAGACCCATGTTTGTAATATCTCGCTCCTCGGAGCCTATTGAATAAAATACTTGAGTTGTAGAGTCATGTTGTGATGCCATGTTGTATTTGCACATATCGAGCATATTGTGTGTATGTTATTGAAATGCTTGGTATGTGTGGGATCTGACTATCTAGTTATTTATCCTTGGTAGCCTGTCTTACCGGGAAATGTCTCGTAGTGCTTCCACTGAGCCCCGGTAGCTTGCTACTGCTCCGGAACACTTAGGCTAGTCGGCATGTGTCCTTCTTCATTCCTGTGTCTGTCCCTTCGGAGAAATGTCACGTGGTGTCTACCGGAGTCCTGTTAGCCTGCTACAGCCCGGTTTAACCTAGTCCTGCTAGCCCAGTTTCTACAGCCCGGATTCACTCGCTGATGACCGATACGTTCGTTGCTGGGTCATGTATGCCTGTCCCTGTAAGTTAGTGCCACTTTGTGTTCACGACTAGCCATGTCAGCCCGGGCTCCTTGTCATATGGATGCTGGCGACACTATCATATACGTGTGCCAAAAGGCGCAAACAGTCTCGGGCAAGGTAAGGCAACACCCGTGGGAATACCGTGCGTGAGGCTGCAAAGTGATATGAGGTGTTACATGCTAGATCGGTGTGGCTTTGAGTTGGGGTCCTGACAGTTTCTGTATCAGAGCCTGCCTGCCTGTAGGATTACCGAGCCAAACTGGTCGAAGTTGAGTCTAGAAATTCTTTAGTTATATAAGGGAATTGATTGTGGGATGGAACGTAAGGCTCTTTTTACTCCTTATATCTTATGCCTTCTGATCCGGGTCATCTTATCTCTCCTATGGGGTTAAGGAACTAGGCTTTCTCTGCTTTCTTTCAGGATCACGTGTTACTAATCCATAGACTTACAAGATTGGTGAATTCAAGCCTCATTTCAATTCCTACTATCTCTGTGTATTCATAGTTGATCTCAGAACCTTGATATTATAATGATCGAGTGGTTATGCCACCATTTTGTAGGATGTCTCAAAATCTTTTCGAGCATTTACAACCGTTATGCTGTCCGAGTCATCCCAGGTTTCTAAATAGTCTGATGCATTTGTAAATCCCCTTTTTCATTCCCGATGTTTCTTTGGGCCAGATTAACCACACTAATCGGTGAGTTGATGTACTCTGCTGCCTCGACATATATGTTGAAGCTACTATTATGACCCTAGGTGTCTTAGAGTATCACCTAGTAACCTAGCCATGTTTTGTCATCCCAGTGTGATAATTCTGTCCATCTTCCTCCAAAGCATCCCGTGATGCCACTTAGTTAGTAGGCATCTGACTCCTGGGTTTCTGAACCCGAGATTTCCCTACTTACCTCATGTTGATAGTGTTTGCTAGTTCCTTTAAGTTATTAGTAACCTTTGCGATAGTCCTCGAGGTCCGTGGTATTCCCTTCTTCCAAATATCATGAACTGCTTATGGCAGAAGTTCCTCACGGAACCGAAAGATCACAACCAGAGTGCTCTTGACGAGTTCTTGATTCTATGCTGTTACTCTGCCAGTTCTACCTTTCCGCATGGGTTATCCGGAAGAAATATGTTGAACCCATTTGACATGCTAATCCATGCATCCACAACTCAATAAATCGTATGTTCTTTCGAGTTGTCCCTCTTTAGTTGTCTTCTGACCTTCGTCTATCAATTGCTAGTCAAGAGTATGCGTGCATTTGTTCATCGATGCCTATTACCCTTGTGATCCGTCAAGCCATTATGTTCCAGAATGACTAGGAGAAACAAACTCCAGTACCTCATCCATATCCGGGATTGGGTCAAAGCAGTTGTAATCCGCAAATCAAAATGCCAAACCAGCTTTTGATTCTGTTCTACCTTGGAGTATTACCATCTTTATGTCAAGAATGTCATGGGAATTGCACATCATCCTATGAACTCTTGATACAGTGATACTCTCGCCATCATTATTCATTCCCCGGATCCCGTGTTATTGTAACTGGAATGCCGACATGTGAGCTATGATGTGTGAAATCAATACTCCTAGCAACCTTGTTGCTTGGTAGTTAAATAGACAACAACCTCGTTCCTAGCATGTTGATTATTGAATCATCACCCTAAGGTTGATTGTGCTACTAGTCCTTATTTCTGGTGCACTTTTCAATCAATGAGTTAGGATAGTGCCAATCCTTGCTTATTTGATCATATCGTCTTACCTGAGAAGCAGGATTATTCTCGAGCTTAGTAACATACCGGTGGTTCGTGATTTTCTAAACATCTTCTCGGAAGTATCACCAGGTTGTCACCTGACCGCTATGTTGAGTTCATGATCAAGTTGGTTTATCCCTATAAACCACCCTTTCGCCAAGAGTCTGTGTCGGATATCCTCAGCTTGTTGGTTAAGCTAAACAACACTTGGAGAGTTGGAAGATAAAAGCTTTGCCAAATCTAGTTCATTCTGAAGGGATATCTTGCATTGTGTGTGTGTTGAAGAAATATGATATCTTTATTGATTGATCATCATGATCAGTTGTTGGACCTATCATCTTATCCAATCTTTGATTTGAGTATGGGCTATCGTCAAATCAAATCAGAACCAATGATGTTCCTAATATTGTCTTACTCGTGGTTGATCCTTCGAGCATACACTGTTATATCCCTTGTTCTGACCAATGCTATCACCGTGTTCACATAATTGTGGAATTCCATTTATATGGAAACCTGGATGAATTGTTGTTGAGCCCATCGACACCATCCTTATCCTCTCCATGATGTTGTTGAACATTAAGCTAGTGTTGGAAACGTTTGAAAGCATTTCCTCATGCTAGTTCATGAAGCATATGCTCAAATGAAAGAAGCGACTTCCTCTAGTTCATGTGCATATGATGCAAGTTGCCACCGTGAATTCGAGAAAGTCAATGTTGCTTCCTTTGGAACCATTCCAAATCAGTCATGCATACGTGCAAAGTATTATGTGGTCTGAAGACTTGCAACCTTCACTCTATATGTATCCCTAGCACACCAAGCCACTGACTGATTTGCTCCAGGAGAAGGAGTTCCTTTTAAGAGCTAACCCGGGCTTAATTAAGGACTTCATTATCTACAATGCTGGTTTCCCACATGAACTCGATAGTGTTTTATTATAAGACTACTATGTGGTCATGCTTGTTTGAGACAGCGTGTTCATATGTGTGTAGCAGAACCAGCTCATGTTTTGGAGCTTGCTATCGCAGTTCATTTCTCGAGAATCTCATAATGCCGTCTCGTCGATTTGTGTTGCAAATCTTCATTTTTCTTCCTAGACTTGATGAGTCCGGAATAACCTGACACCAACCAAATATGAATCTCAGGCAGATATGATGGTTGGAACGTGCCCCAAGAATTAATAATGGTCTCTCTGTAACCCGGTAACGTGGATGTCGTGGCCAACACACCTAGCCGGAAGGCCTATTATTGTAGTATCTTGGTTGAAGAAGTTGACCACCTCCCCATAAGGATTTCATAGGGTTTACTTCAGCAGTTGTCCCTTATGGTTTTTTGTGCTCCTGAAGTCCGACCTTTGACTCGATGTTCTAGATACCAAACCATTTCAATGAATGGGTTACGCTAGCACATCCAGGAGAAAGTTAGAAGCGGAGTGCTAAATGTCTCTAGGTCGATCATCCAGATTTTGTCCCCTTGGCCTCGCTAAGGTGAAATCTGAGAAAGTGTTAGCTTCCTTCGCTTCTGCATCCTCCATCACTATTCTTCATGGTAGTATGTTGTGTTGGCAGGATCCTTGACACGGATATTGGTAAAACCTTGATGAATATGGAAATGCTCAAGTTCTTGAGAGCACGCACAAGCACTAGGTGTTATCATCGGCACTAACTGGGATTGCTCCTAGTTTCCTCGGTTATGCTATAACTTTTCAACAATGGGCTCACACTCGTCTGTTGAGTTCTCCCCTGTTACTAGAATCATTCCCAGTATTTGCATTTTGTTCCCAGCTTGCACCACCATTGTGCCATCCTACTCTGGGCTACCCTTCTCAGTAATTACTGACCAGGACCATCTTCAAAGTGGTCCTACCAGGGGTCCCACCCATTTCCGATGATAAGCAAAAATCATTCCTTGCGTTGTCTTCAACAAGGTAATCCACACCACCCATCTTAGTCTGGGTATGCCATTCTTTGATACTCCGCCAAACGATTGTTTGTGAATCGCCTTAGGCTGGTATAAAGAGTTTCAATGCTCTCTGAATCAAAAGTAATTCTTTTTGCCACTTCAGGTAATGGTTCCACGAGTCACCTTCTCTGAGGTGTTTCTCTATGGCATCATGGCAACTCAAATTCTCGCTACGTTGACTACCGTTCACCACCCTCTTAGGTGTCGAGTTGTTGTCTACCTAGTGAACCCTCATCATTTGTTACACTCCATCCCTTTGGATGTATGCTTCGTGTCTCAGCTCGAGAAATGTTTCTACGTATCATTCTGTGAGTTGATCTTGTGATCATTAAGATGATCCATCCATTGTAGACATGTTTCGCTCTTTTGTCCTCATGTTGGATGAAGATCTCGAAAGAAAAGACATCAAGATCAATTTGAGTCAACAAATCAACAACCTCGAGGAGACAGTTGGATCATGAAGTTTGTGATGCTTAGTGTCCCCTTTGTCTTCTTACCTCGCATCTTGAATCTCGGGACGAGATTCTTGTTTAATGGGGGTGAGTTGTCACATCTCTAGCTCCTGGAAATGCACTAGGCTAGCTTCATGTGTGCATCATGTTTAATCTTGAAAGAAACTTGAAATGGGGATTGCCTAAACCCTAGCATCAAAGGAATCCACTAGGTTCAACTAAAATATTCTCACTGAATCCAAATGGCTTTCAAAAATGTTCATCATTTCTAGAAAATGCTAGAAACAATAACCACAGGTGTTGCACATTTTTCCATGACATATTTGGGATCTGAACTAAATCATATATAATTTGCATATGGGCATTTAAATGCTATTAAATATTTTAAATGCTCAAACAATCCTAAACTGAAATGTTCCATGTTGGATATATTCTATACAGTGGGCATGTGCAGTTTGGTGATTTTCGAAAGGGTCTAGGTATTTTTAGAAAAGCCACAAAGATCACAGAAAAATAGAAAATTGAAACAAAAGAAGAGAGAGAGAGAAAAGAACTTACTTGGGCTTACCTTCCTGTGCAGCCCACCTGGCTGGCCCAGGAGCTGGCCCAGCCCACCACCATAGCTTTGTCGTCTTCCTCCTCAGGCCAGTAGGCAGGGCGCGTGCCTGATGCGCGCGACCACGCGCCGCACCACCTCCTGCTTCCCGCCGCTACCCCGACGCGCCTACGAGCGCCACACACTCCCCCTTGACCCCTACACCTCTCCCCTCTCTCTCGGGACCCTCCGCCCCTCCTCTGCTCTCTTCCCGCAACGCCACTGTCGCCGCCGAGAACCACCGCGGCCAGCCACTCCCTCGCTCCATCTTCGTGTCCCCGAGCTCTGCCACGATTCCGTGGAGCTACACACCCGACGCACGCGACTGCAGGAGCCCTGTAACGTTGTCCCTGCCGTCTTCATCGCGGCCTCTGTTCGGTGATCGCCGTCGTTTGATTCGTGCCATCCAGGGCTTCCCCGGCCTCGACCTCGACTTCGTTCGACCCCGCTGTGAGCCCCCGTCGTTTTCCCCTTGTTTTCCCTCTCCAACTCTTCCTCTAGCCGTGCTTCCCGCTGGAGACCGAACCACGCCACCGCCGAGCTTCTCGCCGCCGTGTCCACAACCGCCGAAACCCCCAACCAAGCACACCCACATGCTCACCGCGCCGCCTAGGTGCCGTAGGAGCCAAGCACGCCACCCCACGGGCACCGCAGCCCCGCTCCCGAGTGCGCCCGTACTCCGTCCGCGGCCCGGCTCGTCGCCACCGCCGCTACACACAGCCCCATCACACACCACGACCACCACTAGATGCGCCGCATCGCGTGCTTTCTAGCATGCCCATCCACGCCTCTAGCCGACGCCGGAGATGGCCGAACGAGGAACGCCGCTGCGGTTTCTCACTGCCGGCGGTTAGCCACCCGATTAGGTGACATGGCGCAAGATTAATTAGCGTTAAACACCGATTGGTGTAACCCCACGGGTCTTTGACAGACGGGCCCCACCCCTTAATTAACCACATGGTTATTCTTTGTTTAAAATAAGCTAGTGCCCGTGGCCTCACGGGTCAGTTTGACCATGCCACCTTAGCATTGACCCGACCCCACTCATCAGCCTCTGTTGTTGATACTGTTACACTGACGTGCGGGTCCCAGCCGTCAGGTTTGACTTGGCTAGCGCTGTTGACCTGCTAATGTCGTGCTGTCGTCATGCTGACGCAGTAAATGTTTTCTAGAGTTTTAAATAAATCAGAAATGATTTATTTATTTCTGAAAATATCCAAAACTTCTAAAAATCATATAACATCAACCATAACTCCAAATGAAACAAATTATGTATGAAAAGTTATCAGAAAAAACCCAAAGAATCTGTTTATTGCATTTTCATGCATGTTTGAGCAACCTAAAGCTACTGTATATGACAATTTGAATTAATGGCATTTGAAATGTCATATATGGAGTTTGAATTTGAATCTTAGATTCAAACCAACTCCATTTAACCTGCTGCTAGTTGCATTAGCTCAAACCACAACATATTGCCATGTAATGATCATGCATCATATTCTGCATTATATTGATTGTGTTTCTTCTTTGTTTGTCGATGCTTGTCCCCTCTCAGTAGACGTGTACCGACAATGTGATCGATGACACCGATGAAGAACTATAGTATCTTCAGAAGTTCCAGGCAAGCAAAACCCCCTTGTTCATTCCAATACAATCCCACTCTCTCGCTCCTGCTCTCTTTTACTGCATTAGGACAACAAGGACTCATGTATTAATTGCTGCGGTAGTTGAACCCCTTTTCCTCTGCATGACCTGTCATGCCACAGTAAATAGATGAAACCAACTAGCATGAGTAGGAGTTGCTTGAGCCCTGATGTGCCTACTCATCCATGCTTGTTGTCATGCCTGCTACTGCTTAGAGTTGAGTCAGGTCTGATTCATCGGGAATGAATTAGAACAGTGATGAACATGTCCTACTGTGTGTGAGCTAAGTGTGTGAACAAGATTTGGTAAAGATAGCGGTGAGAGGCCATGTAGGAGTACATGGTGGGTTGTCTCATTGAAGCCGTCCTCAGGAACTGAGTTCTGTGTTTGTGATCCATGAACAACTACTACCACTCATTGGGATCCTTAATTGATCCTCTTGGCTTCTTAACCACCCTTGTCCTCTGTCCAGGAGTTGCAAGTAGTTTCTGGTGTTTGTAGTATGCTGGAGGCCGTGGGCAGCGCTGACCCGAGGGGTGGGCTGTGATGCAGTAGGCACGTGGCACGGTGTACCGGGCGCCCGTTTGGTGTCTCGTGAACCCTGCACACATCGTTCGGGGCCGCATGTGGAAACTTTAGCCAGACTACCTGCGGATGGAACCTGAATAGGCGATAAACCTGGACTAGATACTTGAGTGTTTAGGCAGGCCGTGGCCAACACCCTCGCCAGACTTCCGCTTGAAGGTTGCCGTGATACATGACGTGTACATGGCGGTAAGTGGCGAGAGCATGTGTGAAGAAGTACGCCCTGCAGGGTTAACATCATCTATTCGAATAGGCGCGTCCGCGGTAAAGGACCTCTGGGTTTCCTATACAGTTCAGAGACAAGTGAAAGTGGATACTCTAAAATACGCAAGATAAGCGTGAGTGCTATGGATGGCGTTCTCGTAGGGAGACGAGGGCAGATCCATAGTGGTGTATTGATATGGTGAATATGTGGACTCATGTGCGCCACCTCAAAAGAGTTACTTGCAGTCGTAGTTCAGGATAGCCACCGGCTCAAAGCTGGCTTGCTGCAGTTAGACTCTACCCCCCTTTGTTGATATTGATGCATATGTAGTTAGTTCTGATGTAAGTCTTGCTGGGTACATTTGTACTCACGTTTGCCTATTTTATGTTTTGTAGAGAGACTTCAGTCTCACTAGTAGTTCTGTTTGGTCTTCGACGTTTAGCTTGTTACCTCAGCTACGATCTTGTGCCCTCGGCAGGATCTGGTAGATAGTCAGGCTTTTCAGCCTTTTTCATTTATAGATGTCTGTACCCAGACATGTTAAGCTTCCGCTTGTGCTTTGATTTGTATGCTCTGAATACTGGGTCGAGAGACCCATGTTTGTAATATCTCGCTCCTCGGAGCCTATTGAATAAAATACTTGAGTTGTAGAGGTATGTTGTGATGCCATGTTGTATTTGCACATATCGAGCATATTGTGTGTATGTTATTGAAATGCTTGGTATGTGTGGGATCTGACTATCTAGTTGTTTATCCTTGGTAGCCTCTCTTATCGGGAAATGTCTCCTAGTGCTTCCATTGAGCCTTGCTAGCTTGCTACTGCTCCGAAACACTTAGGCTGGCCGGCATGTGTCCTTCTTCGTTCCTGTGTCTATCCCTTCGGGGAAATGTCACGCGGTGTCTATAGGAGTCCTGTTAGCCTGCTATAGCCTGGTTTACCGGAGTCCTGCTAGCCCAGTTGCTACAGCCTGGATTCACTTGCTGATGACCGACACGTTCGTTGCTGGGTCATGTATGTCTGTCCCTGTAAGTTAGTGCCACCTTGCGTTCTCGACTAGCCATGTCAGCCCGAGCTCCTTGTCATATGGATGCTAGTGATACTATCATATACGTGTGCCAAAAGGCGCAAACGGTCTCGGGCAAGGTAAGGTGACACTCGTGGGAATACCGTGCGTGAGGCCGCAAAGTGATATGAGGTGTTACATGCTAGATCGGTGTGGCTTTGAGTCGGGGTCCTGACAGTTTTGGTATCAGAGCCTGACTGCCTGTAGGATTACCAAGCCAAACTGGTCGAAGTTGAGTCTAGAAATTCTTTAGTTATATAAGGGAATTGATTGTGGGATGGAATGTAAGGCTCTTTTTACTCCTTCTATCTTATGCCTTCTGATCCGGGTCATCTTATCTCTCCTACGGGGTTAAGGAACTAGGCTTTCTCTTCTTTCTATCTGGATCACCTGTTAGTAATCCATAGACTTATATGATTGGTGAATTCAAGCCTCAGTTCAGTTCCTACTATCTCCGTGTATTCATAGTTGATCTCAGAACCTTGATATTATGACGATCGAGTGGTTATGCCACCATTTTGTAGGATGTATCAAAATCTTTTCGAGCATTTACAATCGTTATGCTGTCCGAGTCATCCCAAGTTTCTAAATAGTCTGATGCATTTGCAAATCCCCCTTTCCGTTCCCGATGTTTCTTTGGGCCAGATTAACCATGCTAATCGGTGAGTTGAGGTACTCTGCTGCCTCGACATATATGTTGGACCTACTATTATGACCCTAGGTGTCTTAGAGTATCACCTAGTAACCTAGCCATGTTTTGTTGTCCCAGTGTGATAATTCTGGCCGTCTTCCTCGAAAGCATCCCGTGATGCCACTTAGTTAGTAGGCATTCGACTCCTGGGTTTCCGAACCTGAGATTTCCCTACTTACCTCATGTTGATAGTGTTTGCTAGTTCCTTTAAGGTATTATTAACCTTTGCGATAGTCCTCGAGGTCCGTGGTATTCCCTTCTTCCAAATATCATGAACTGCTTATGGCAGAAGTTCCTCACGGAACCGAAAGATCACAACCAGAGTGCTCTTGACGAGTTCTTGATTCTATGCTGTTACTCTGCCAGTTCTACCTTTCCGCATGGGTTATCCGGAAGAAATATGTTGAACCCGTTTGACATGCTAATCCATGCATCCACAACTCAGTAAATCGTATGTTCTTTCGAGTTGTCCCTCTTTAGTTGTCTTCTGACCTTCGTCTATCAATTACTAGTCAAGAGTATGCGTGCATTCATTCATCGATGCCTATTACCCTTGTGATTCGTCAAGCCATTATGTTCCAGAATGATTAGGAGAAACAAATTCCAGTACCTCATCCATATCCGGGATTGGGTCAAAACAGTTGTAATCTGCAAATCAAAATGCCAAACCAGCTTTTGATTCTGTTCTACCTTGGAGTATTACCATCTTTATGTCAAGAATGTCATGGGAATTGCACATCATCCTATGAACTCTTGATACAGTGATACTCTTGCCATCATTATTCATTACCCGGATCCCGTGTTATTGTAACCGGAATACCGACAGGTGAGCTATGATGTGTGAAATCAATACTCCTAGCAACCTTGTTGCTTGGTAGTTAAATGGACAACAACCTCGTTCCTAGCATGTTAATTATTGAATCATCACCCTAAGGTTGATTGTGCTACTAGTCCTTATTTCTGGTGCACTTTTCGATCAATGAGTTATGATAGTGCCAATCCTTGCTTATTTGATCATATCGTCTTGCCTGAGAAGCAAGATTGTTCTCGAGCTTAGTAACATACCAGTGGTTCGTGATTTTCCAAACATCTTCTTGGAAGTATCACCAGGTTGTCACCTGACCGCTATGTTGAGTTTGTTATTAAGTTGGTTTATCCCTATAAACCACCCTTTCTCCAAGAATCTGTGTCGGATATCCTGAGCTAGTTGGTTAAGCTAAACAACAACTTGGAGTGGAAGATAAAAGCTTTGCCGAATCTAGTTCATTCTGAAGGGATATCTTCCTAGTGTCGATCGCCGCGCCCTCCGCCGGAGCCACCGCACTCCACAACCCCTTGGCGGCAGGGATAGCCTCCGCCTTGATCGCCCAGGCGGTGTAGTTCATCATCTTCAGCGGTGGCAGCTGCAACACCATCGTCCCGCCACCACCACCGTGAGGGAGGAGCGACATGGCCGCCGGCAGGATCGCACCGAAGCTCTGTATACCAAATGTTGGCGCAACTCTCTCCCTCACTCAGGACTAGAGGTAGAAGAAGGAATAGGGGACACTGGAGTTTTCCCGGTGATGAACGCCCAGCTGCACATACATCCTTTTTTCCTTTCCAGAGCACTCCTCAACGACTGCATCGTCTAGTCTTTATACATGAGGTAACGCAACAGTCATGCATGCATGACCCACACGAACGCACGCTGCCCACGTTGCTCTGGCTGCGCGCGCTGATCCGCTCGGTCCGCCCGCGTCCACAAATGACGCGGGGCTCCCCAACAGCTCCATGCATGCATGTACATTACACATACACCCTATACATCTAGCTAGCTACGCTAACGGCCGCACGCACGACGAACACACATAGATATCTACGGCCGCACTAACACAAGCACGGACACACACATACCCTCGCCACGCTTCCGCTGCGTCCTGCACGTCCCGCGCGCACCCGACGCGCCCGACCGTACTAGTGTGTCCCGCGCGCACCCGGCGCGCCCGATGAGCCCGACCGCACCAGACGTCGTGGCTTATTCCAACATGAACTTTGATCTGACTAGCAAATTCTTGCGCTGACATCTTTCTCTCACCATTTCTAATGTGATTTCTTTCATTCCAGCAGCGCCACAATAGGCAGATCACTCAGGAGCCTTTTAATGTTTGGTAGGGCAAGGACTAGCTCCAACACTTGAAGGGGCGAATGCCCCCATTAGCTTGGCGCTTTCCAGGACCTGTCTCCCGCCATAGAGACTTAACTAATTTGCATCTGACGAAGAAGCGGACACCATCCTCAAAGAAGCGGCCGCATGCCGCCCATCTTCTGGCCAGTTTGAACCCCCTATGTTCAATATTCATGTGCAGAGGGTGACTGTTGTGCCCAAACCGCCATAGGAAATGGTGGACCTTGCCCGGACAGTCCATCTTCCAAATTTCCAACCACACTTTCTTACGGAAGTTTATTCCCTCGATTCCCTCTCCATGTGGTTTGTTGCTCTGTCGCGGGACCAGATCGTTGTGTACCCTGTAAGCACATTTGGCAGAGAAGAGACCCCGAGAGTCGTAATACCATAAAACAAAGTCCTCATGTTGCTCAAGGATAGGAATGGATAGGATTAGCTTTAGTTTGCATCCTCGGCATGGAAGGTTTGCATGACAAGCTCCGTATCCCAACTGTTGGATATTGGATCGTTCAGCTCTGAGACCCTTGTGAGAAGGTGTGCACCTTGCTTCGTTAATGGATGCATGGACTAATCTCTCGGTCTCGGGAGCCAAGTGTCAGACCAGATCTTTATCTTCTCCCCCTGTTTCAACACACCAGATGCTCCTTAACTAACTCCAGGCCCTTAATGCTTCGCCAAGTGTAGCTCATGCCCGCCATCAGAACAACTGAAAATATGTCACCGCCAGGATAGTACCGTGCTTCAACTTGTGCATATAGGGATTCCGGGGTCTGTAGCCTCCATGCTTGTCATGCCAACATGGCCATGTTGAAAGGGTGTAGATATCTGAACCCTCGCACCCTCTTCTTTTGGTAACTTCATCTTTTACACCCAACCCAATGCATCTTCTTCTCATCCTGCTGTCGTGACCACCAGTATTTGCATATCATATTGCTAAGCTCTCCACACATGCCCTTGGTGAGGTCGAAACAACCCATAGCATGCGCGGGGACTGCTTGCGCCACTGCCTTCACCATGATTTCCTTGCCTTGCATCGACAGGAAGCGTTCCAAACATCCTTGCATCCTTGCCCACAAACACTCCTTAACATACTCAAAACATTGCATGACTGAGCGACCAATGTATGTAGGAAGACCAAAGTACTTCCCATTCGATGTTTCCTGTTGTAGGCCGAGAGTATGCATAATTACATTCTTTATAGTGCCTTGGTATTTATGCCGAACATAAATGACGACTTGTCTCGGTTCACCATCTTACCAGACCCCGCTTCATACACTTGTAGGATGCGACTGATTTCATTCGGCCCATCCTCCATTGCGTTGAACAGAAGAATAGAGTCGTCGACGAAGAGAAAATGAGTCACAGTGGGTGCCACTGGGGCTACTCTTATACCCCTGAAATGACCTGCCTCCTCGGCTTGATGAAGGAGTGTCACGACCGGTTTTCCAATAAAAATATTTATTGATAAACCAGTCTTTTGAGTCCAGTATGAGAGAAATCCTCCTCACTGGTAGACAATTTCTTGATACAATAAGCCAGTAGCATAAAATATATTACAGGGTTGAACTGTGACTGCTCAACCAAATTATTACAAGCACGCCAATAATCATACATAATGGCGGACAAAACACAACGGTGTGGAGACATACTACTGACTCAAGGATAGGCTGGTGGTGGAAAAACTCAGCGGGAAGGGAAATACAAGACTCTAAGAGTATCATTTCATCTAACGTCGGGGTGAGGCTCGATAAATTTATTTGGTAGCGGAAGCGGGTATAAAACAGTGGCCAAATCCAGGGTCGCACGAGACTGACTGGGACTCCTCTAAGTGTCGGACTCGCTATCGAACTCTTCATCCATGAGATCGCCTTCGTCAGCATCTGGCCAAATCAACAAGCCAGTGAGTACTTTGAAAGTACTCGCAAGACAGTTCGGACGTAAGATATAACAAATGCATGCATGGATGCAACATGATTAATTCCTTAATGCACAATAAATAAAATTGGCATAACGGGTAAGTAAAAAGGGAAAACGGCGGTAGTCCGCCTGAAATTCCACAGAACATAAATAAGGACCGATCGGGTGTCTGAAGCGACGCCTCGAAAGGTGAACAAATAAGAATAAGGAAAAATGATGCCACAGTCGGGCATCTTAGCGACACCACATAAAGGGCTTTTAAAAGAAATGCCACGGCCGGACGTCTGAGCGACATCGCAGAAAGGGCTTTAAAAGAAATGTCACAGTCGGACGTCTGAGCGACATCGCAGAAAGGACTTTAAAAGAAATGCCACAGTCGGACGTCTGAGCGACATCGCAGAAAGGGCTTTAAAAGAAATGCCACAGTCGGACGTCTGAGCGACATCGCAGAAAGGGCTTTAAAAGAAATGCCACAGTCGGACGTCTGAGCGACATCGCAGAAAGGGCTTTAAAAGAAATGGCACAGTCGGACGTCTGAGCGACATCGCAGAAAGGGCTTTAAAAGAAATGCCAGTAAACAATACTCATAATAAACATTCAATCCATGAGAATAAACGGGTTAGTCCATCCACAGGGATAATCATTCAATCGGACTTAGCACTCATGTGATTCACCGGAGTCTCTGTCATCAAAGCTGACAATTTATTAGGATAAGATGGAACGAAACTTGACATGGAAGAGATGATTTGGAGGAATATATGACTCTGCAGAGTTTGTACAAAATTTTTCCCACAGTCAACGGATTTCCGTAGTCACGAAGGACTAGTTCCGTTTACGGTATTTCTGAAGAAAACACAGCTAACCGGTACACACCCATCCTACCTCTCGATGCTAGGAATCACCCTAGTCATCGTCCAAGAAAAACTTTTGAGACGGGGAGATCACAATCTCGAATAGCATGGGATCAAATTTATATACGCGCGCTCTAAGGGGTGCCCCCCTCTCGGTCCCAACCGGAAACACCCATGCCCCCTGACCGGATGACTGGCTTTAATCCAGGGCCATGGAACCATCATCACGACCTCTCCTCTTTGGTGTGTACCATGAAAGTGGTTTGCAACTTACTAAACCATATTCCTTGCGGAAAACATGTGGTAGTAAAAGGAAGGAAATGATAGGTACTGGACCGATATGGTTTGACACTGAAGTCACATGGTCTGGTGTACGACTGGCATGCTACAACACTGCCACCGTACCCATCCTCATGCCAACACATGGCCATTCATATTCACATTCATCCACGTATGGATCATCGAACTCACTTACCTCATTATCACATAAAATAACGTTCATCGGTATGCTCATCGGCATGCCATGAAACTAACTAAATGCAAAACATGCCAAGACACTCATCATATCAAAAGTTCAAACATGCTTGCCTGGTTCAGAGTAGTCGGAGCCTAGCTCGGTGAAGTTCGCGGCTCCGTCACCTCCTTCGGTATCTACGGTTTAAAGAAAATATATGCGCTAACATAAATACCAAGGAGAGCACAGAAGGTAAACCAAATATTTTTCAAATAAATCTGATAAAAAACTAGACAAAATTTTAAAGAGAACAGAAAAAGAATCAATCAAAAATACTTTTCTGATTAAAAGTTATAAGGTTTTTTGTCCAGGGACTTATCTGTAATGAAACAGAAGATCTCCAGGGGCTAGTTTATGAAAATAGAAAACGCTTCGGTAGCGACTACGCCAGCCCGAAGAGAAAACGTATTCTGCCCGAAGGCGTTTCCAGAAAACGATTCGAAGAGAGAGCAGAGAGGCTGACGGTGGGGTCCCACCTGTCAGGTTCAAATGTTCAAACGGGGCGGCAGAGTTCGCCGGCGCCCGAGAGCCGCGGTGGTCGCCGGCGGCGATCCACGGCGAGGCAAAGAGATCGGGGAGTACCTCCGTGCTCAGGGTACCCTTCCGCGTCAGTTGATGGTGGTGGAGTCGGTCGGCGAGCACCACGTCGATGACGAGCTTTGCTCCGGCGGATGGCGGCTCGGGTGGTCGAGGGGCTCGTCGGAGAGGGCTGCAAAGGTTAAATTGAAGAGGGGGTTATGCTCCTGGCAGCTAGAGAAGGTAACGAACGGGGTTTGAGCACCGGAGATGGCCTCACCAGAACGAATCGGGCTGGAGGCCGAGGCGGGGCGAGGCGGCCGGAGCTGGGGGAGGAGACCTCCTCGAGGTCCCCCTAGTGGCCTGGCGGGGTGTTGGTGAGTAGTGGGGGTGCTGCGTGCACGAGAGTGAGCTCGGGGCCCCTTTATATAGGCGGTCCGAGGCGGTTGCCATGAACAAGGATCACCGGCGAGCGATTACGGTGGCGCAGTGCTCGGTCGGGGTGGTTAGGGGGTCGAGCATCATCACGGAGGTTCAACGGGTCCGTTTTGGTGTTAAACTGGCCGGGGTTTGGGTGTTAAGGGCGAGCTCGACGGAACGGTGAGGGTGCGGGCCCGTCGGCGGCGAGAGCGCGTTCCGTGCTTGCCGGTCGCGGTGGCTGTGCTACGGGCGTGTCCTGGCGTGCATGAGGCCACGCGGAGAGCCAGGGAGCGATGGGCGGCGCGAAACGGCGTTCTGCCGTGGGGTGCCTCCTGTCGGCCGCCACGGGAGGTCCCGACGCCGCAGAAGACACCGGCGAGGGCGAGCCAGCGCGCTACCGACGCCAGGAAGGCTCCACGCACGCGTGTGCAGCTTCGGACAAGAGGAAGAGGCGGCGAGGAACGTGCCAAGGGCACTGTGGCCGCATGACTGAAACTGACGAACTGAAGATGACACTGAAACTGAATTTACTGAACTTTGAACAGTAGCAGTGCCCACAAGGTGTTCGACCGAATGAAAAAGGCCTCTGGTGATTTTTCCTTGAGCTGATTTTTGGTGGAGTGGCTTCTCCTTGCTCAAGTAGGCTGCATGATTTTTGGTGGAATTTTTGGAGGAGTGTGGATATGAATTTCATCAAATTTGGCAAATCTGGTCCAAACTTGCAGAGACTGTATTTTGAAAAATTTGAAAAGGGGAGGAGTGGATCAAGATGGTTCTGGGTTGTGGGTTCAAAGGACAATCCAGGAGAATTGGTTTGAGGTCAAAACTCAAATGCAATAGGGCACTTGCTTTGAAAATCCCTCAGGCTCCAAATAATTTTCAGAATTGAATTGAGGGGAAAAATAATTAGAGAAAAATCCAAAACTTGTTTGGATTAGTTGGGACAGAGAACTTAGGTTGATCACAAGGTGTAGGGGAGGTTTTGGAGGGGTTTTACCACATGGGCAAAATGCCAAGTCATGGTGGTTCCAAGATATGAAAATCCCAAATTTCATGGAGTTTCTTTTTTTTAAAAGAAAAAGATTAAACTCCCAAATTTTTTTTTTGAGAGAGAACCAACAGAGAAGAAGTTTCAAAAGGTCAAACACCAAAGTTTGAAGCAAGAATAAAGACCTTGCCAAAGGAAAGAAAGTTTTTTTTTAAGAGGAAGGTTTTCTGAAAAATTTTAAATGGCCTCTTTTCAAAAACCACAAAGTTTTTGCTGAAAACCCAAGTAAAAATTTTGGAGTGTCACAACACCTACCCCCTTAGGAAAAATCTCGTCCCCGAGATTTCAGCTGATCCTTAAATAAGTGTGGATGCTCTGTCCGAAGAAAATCCTCGTTTTCCCAAGTTGCTTCACTGTCGGTGTGATTGCTCCACTGGACTTTGAAAAACTTGATGGTTTTCTGTCGGGTCCTCCTTTCAGACTCCTCTAATATTCTTATGGGACGTTCTCGATAAGTGAGGTCTGGCTGTATGTCAATGTTCTCATGAGATACTTGTTTCTCTGGGTTGCTTACGCACTTCCTTAATTGAGAGACGTGGAACACATCGTGAATGTCGGATAAGTCTTCGGGTAAGTCTAGCTGGTAGGCTACAGTGCCTCTTCGTGCCACTATGCAAAATGGTCCAATGAATCTTGGTGCTAATTTTCCTTTAATCTTAAACCGTTGCAATCCTCTCATCGGGGATACTCTCAAGTATACGAATTCACCGGGTTCGAAGCTGACCCTACGATGTTTCTGATCATAATAAATTTTCTGTCGACTTTGAGCGGTCTTAAGTCGGTCCCTGATTAGCTTGACCTTTTCCTCGGCTTCTCTGAGCATATCTGGTCCGAAGATGCGGCTGTCTCCGGTCTCTGACCAATTTAGCGGGGTACGACATCTCCTTCCGTATAGGGCTTCGAAAGGAGCCATTTGCAGGCTGGCCTGGTAACTGTTGTTGTATGCGAACTCGGCATATGGCAGGCTGTCCTCCCAACTGGTTCCATAGGTGAGGACACATGCTCTCAGCATGTCTTCTAAAACCTGGTTTACGCGTTCTGTTTGTCCATCAGTCTGTGGATGGTATGCGGTACTGAAGGCTAGTTGGGTTCCCAGAGCCTGTTGTAATTGCTCCCAAAATCTTGAGACGAACTGAGTGCCTCTGTCGGAAATTATAGTCTTCGGGACACCGTGCAGACAGACTATGCGGGAAAGATAAATCCTGGCAAGCCTCTGAGTGGTGTAGGTTGTCTTCACTGGAATAAAGTGTGCTACTTTGGTCAACCTGTCAGTGATGACCCATATGGCATCATTCCCGTGTCGTGACCGAGGTAATACGACAATAAAATCCATCCCTATTTCATCCCATTTCCACTCAGGTATTTTGTTAGGTTGCAGTAGTCCGGCTGGTCTCTGATGTTCAGCTTTTATGCGTTGACATGAGTCGCAACATGCAATGAAAGCGGCTATGTCCCTCTTCATACCGTGCCACCAAAATCTTTCCTGAATATCCTTATACATTTTGGTTCCTCCAGGGCGGATCGAATATGGAGTGGTGTGTGCTTCAGTTAAAACTTGCTGTTTAAGGTCTTCTATGTTTGGCACGCATAGCCTTTCTCCGTACCATAATATTCCTTCATTGTCTATGACGAATTCCGAGGCCTTGCCCATACTCAACTTCCTTTTAATTCCTTCAATGCTGGGGTGACCGGACTGAGCCTCTTTAATTTTCTCCACAAGGTGTGGTTGTATTTCCAAGTTTGATATGGTGCCTTCTGCTACCATTATCAAGTTGAGCTTGACAAATTCTTGATGGAATTCGGGCCTCAAGCTGTGCAGATAGTTCCCGTCGAAGCTGGGGTTCCGACTCAGGGCATCGGCCACTACATTTGCTTTCCCTGGATGGTAATGGATACCAACATCGTAATCCTTTACCAATTCTAACCAGCGGCGTTGCCGTAAATTTAGTTCTGGCTGCGTAAAAATGTATTTGAGGCTTTTGTGATCCGTATATATCTCACATCGATTCCCAAGTAGAAAATGCCTCCATTCCTTGAGTGCATGAATAACTGCTGCCATTTCTAAATCATGAGTGGGATAATTTTCCTCGTGTTTGCGAAGTTGCCTTGAAGCGTAGGCGACGACCTTGCCTTCTTGCATCAACACGCATCCGAGACCCTTTCTGGATGCGTCACAAAATACTTCAAAATTCTTGTGTATATCGGGTACAATTAATACTGGTGCTGTTGTTAATTTCCGTTTTAGCTCTTGGAAACTTTTCTCGCAGGCTTCTGTCCATTCAAACTTCTTATCTTTCTTGAGTAACTGTGTCATAGGCTTGGATATGGTGGAAAATCCTTCAATAAATCTGCGGTAATATCCTGCCATTCCCAAGAAACTTCGTATGTCCATTACGCTGGCTGGTGACTTCCAGTCAAGTACGGCCTTGACCTTCTCTGGGTCCACTGCTATACCGTCTTGAGTCAGCACGTGGCCTAGAAAACCTACTTGTCTTAGCCAAAATTCGCACTTGCTGAACTTGGCATACAATTGGTGTTTCCTTAGCTCTCCTAGTACAATCCTGAGATGTTCTGTGTGCTCTTCTGGTGTTTTGGAGTATACCAGAATATCGTCGATGAATACTACGACGAATTTGTCCATAAACTTCATAAATACTTTGTTCATGAGGTGAACAAAATATGCCGGGGCGTTAGTTAATCCAAATGGCATCACTGTGAACTCGTACAGTCCATATCTGGAGGTGAAGGCTGTTTTGGGGATATCTTCCGTTCGTACCTTCAATTGATGGTATCCTGACCTTAAGTCAATTTTTGAGAATACCTTGGCCTGAGCAAGTTGATCAAACAAATCGTTTATCCTTGGCATCGGGTATTTGTTTTTGACTGTGACCATGTTAAGTGCTCGATAGTCGATACACAATCTCAGCGTTCCATCCTTCTTCTTGGCAAATAAAATTGGTGATCCCCAAGGTGAGGAGCTGGCCCGAATGTACCCTTTATCCAGTAATTCCTTTATTTGCTTCTTCAATTCGATCAACTCGGATGGTGCCATTCTGTATGGTTTCTTGTATATGGGGGTGGTTCCTGGTGCTAGCTCAATGCGGAATTCTATTTCTCGATCTGGTGGCATGCCTGGCAGCTCTTCAGGGAATACATCTGGAAATTCACACACTACTGGAACCTTGTTTAGCTCAGAAATGTCCACCTTATTTAATCTCGGTTGCCAGGGTCTTTTTCCCTCCTTGGCTGATACTCTTATTGTCTTCCCTTGGTGGTGTGTGAGAATCACGGTCCTGTTGAAACAGTCTATAAAACCTTTATTGGTGGTTAGCCAATCCATCCCTAGGATGACATCCAGTCCTTTATTTTCCAATACAATAATATTTGCGTAAAACTCCAATTCTTCAAACTCAATGACCACATTCTGACAGTAATTCTGAGAAACTTGCTGAATCCCGGGGGACTTGATTATTATGCATTTCTCCAAAGGAAGCATCGAAAAATTATTTTGCAAAGCAAAACTTTTCGAGATGAAAGAGTGAGAAGCTCCAGAATCAAACAAAACCATTGCAGGTATTGTGTTGACAGGAAACGTACCGAGTACGATATCCGAAGCATTTTGTGCCTCCTCTTTGGTTACGTGGTTCAGATGACCCTTCCTGTGGTTATTGTTGGGATTGAAATTGTTTCGTTTGGGCGCTGAATTATTGCCGCCGTTGTTCGCTTTTGGGTTGAATTCCTTGGCTTGGGGCACTGTTTGGCATAATGCCCTTCTTCTCCACAAGCGTAACAAGTAACGCCGGGGCGATAGGTGAATTCCTTGTCCCTTGCATGAAAATTCTTGATTGGGCGTGAGACATTGGATGAGAATTTGGGTGTCCCACCCTTTTTAAAATCTATCTTGCTTCGGTGATTGCGAGTGTGATTAGTCTGGTCCCTTTTTCGCTTGCGGATATCTTCCAGACTGCGTCTCTCATTTTCCAGAGTAATGGCCTTGTCCACCAGCGTTTTAAAATCAGGAAAAGTGTGCACGACCAGTTAGCATTTAAGTGCGGGCGCCAGACCGTCAAGGAATTTCTCCATCTTCCTGATTTCAGTCATACGCTCCTCATTGGCGTAGCGGGATAATAGGGTAAGTTGACTGTTGTAATCTGACACTGTCATGTTCCTTTGTTTGAGGTCATCAAATTCTCTCTTCTTGATTTTCATAATACTCTTAGGAATATGTGCACCACGGAAACCTTCCTTGAAATCATCCCAGGTTATGTCATTTTCGTTAGGATGCATGTGCAGAAAATTCTCCCACCACGATGCGGCTGCTCCTGTGAGATAGTGTGGAGCATATAGTACTTCCTCTAGATCTGAACACTTTGCAATAATTAATTTCCTCTCCATATCTCGAAGCCAGTCCTCGGCTTCAAGAGGCTTGTCAGTGTGAGAAAATGTTTGAGGACGTGTCTTCTGTAGCTCAGATAACTTGGAATGTTGCTGATACTGTCCATGGTGATTTCCCATGTTGATGACTTGGTTCATTATTTCACGATGTTGTTGCTGACTCTGTTCATAAAGGCGGCACATTTGTGAAAGTGCCGATTCATTTCCCGGTTGGCTTGACTATCCCTGAGTGAACTCGTTGCTGGGTTGTGCATCATAATTTTCCTCTGATGGAATTGGCATGGAGCGAGTCCAAGGACGAGACATTTTTTTCACTCTGGGGATATATTTTGTAAACCCATAAGAAAAGCGGAAAGAGTCGCAAAAACAAATCCATAAAATGCATAAAGCTGGCAAATAGAATTAAATAACTCAGCTTACTTAAGAAAAACAAATCGACTTGCGCACGGAGAAGGACTGCTCATTACATATCTTACACGCGGGCGGTAATTATACAATACATCACTCAGGATATGCGTACCTAATCCTGACATGTTATTAAGGCTAGTGCACTTCTCCAGATCCTACATGATGCGCAAACAGGCTACTTCTCGCAACCTATGCACATATCTTACAAAGCGGTACAATACATGGCAGCTAAGCGTACTCAGGCAGAGATGTTGACGATCTCCCTTGCCCTGCCGAGGGCGAGGCGTAGCGAGGTTGGGGACTCGACTTCCTCCTCGCTAATGGGCTCCATACGTGTAGTGTTGCGCAGAGCGGGCGGAGCGGTTGCCAGGGGCGGAGCAACACGTACAGGAGTGGGCGCGAAGGTTGGTGTAGTGCGTGCTGGAGTGGGTGCAATGACTTGGTTAAATTCTTCGGTAGAAGGCAGGCGACGAGTAGGCGTAAAAGATGCTGATGACGAGACAAAAGTCGGTGGCGGAGCGATGGGTAGGAGCTCCCTCCTGTTGGCAGCACAACCATGGACTGAGTCCATGCGGGTAGCTACGAAGTCGTCCACCAGGTTGTCGAAAGCTGCCTCCAGGGCCCGGAGATACTCAATGAGCATCTCAAAAGCCTCGTCTCGTTCTCCTCTGGGGCAGGAGTATGCGTAGTGACAGGTGTAAGGCACATGGCACGGAAGATAACGGTAACGACGAGTCTTCATCATGGGAAGAACATCCCTGAGACGAGCTATCGCCTCGCGGGCTGCCATCTGCATAGCATGCCTCTCCGTAGGCATGGCTCTTCCCACAAACCAGAAGCGGCGTAACTCACCACGCCCTCCCCTGAACTGCACCGCGGCCTGGTGCATGGTCAGACTGTCATTGACTCGGTGCTGGTAGAGTGTGAAGACTGGGCGCACGGATGGCCCCATCGCGACCTGAATGATGGAAGAAAGAAGCTTGACGAACCCATCGGGCACGTTGGCGAAGGTCTGAGACTCGCAGCTAACGTCGGCCATCTACAAAAGTAGGCAAAATTCTGCAGGGTCAGATCATAAATTTATGCTGACTGACAGAAAATGACTACCATTGCAACAATATAAATTAGCTCTATCAGGCTAATAACCAATTAGCGATCGCACCTAGTGGCTTCCTACAGTCAGCCTGGCTCTGGTACCAAGCTTGTCACGACCGGTTTTCCAATAAAAATATTTATTGATAAACCAGTCTTTTGAGTCCAGTATGAGAGAAATCCTCCTCACTGGTAGACAATTTCTTGATACAATAAGCCAGTAGCATAAAATATATTACAGGGTTGAACTGCGACTGCTCAACCAAATTATTACAAGCACGCCAATAATCATACATAATGGCGGACAGAACACAGCGGTGTGGAGACATACTACTGACTCAAGGATAGGCTGGTGGTGGAAAAACACAGCGGGAAGGGAAATACAAGACTCTAAGAGTATCATTTCATCGAACATCGGGGTGAGGCTCGATAAATTTATTTGGTAGCGGAAGAGGGTATAAAACAGTGGCCAAATCCAGGGTCGCACGAGACTGACTGGGACTCCTCTAAGTGTCGGACTCGCTATCGAACTCTTCATCCATGAGATCGCCTTCGTCAGCATCTGGCCAAATCAACAAGCCAGTGAGTACTTTGAAAGTACTCGCAAGACAGTTCGGACGTAAGATATAACAAATGCATGCATGGATGCAACATGATTAATTCCTTAATGCACAATAAATAAAATTGGCATAACGGGTAAGTAAAAAGGGAAAACGGCGGTAGTCCGCCTGAAATTCCACAGAACATAAATAAGGACCGATCGGGTGTCTGAAGCGACGCCTCGAAAGGTGAACAAATAAGAATAAGGAAAAATGATGCCACAGTCGGGCATCTTAGCGACACCACATAAAGGGCTTTTAAAAGAAATGCCACGGCCGAACGTCTGAGCGACATCGCAGAAAGGGCTTTAAAAGAAATGTCACAGTCGGACGTCTGAGCGACATCGCAGAAAGGACTTTAAAAGAAATGCCACAGTCGGACGTCTGAGCGACATCGCAGAAAGGGCTTTAAAAGAAATGCCACAGTCGGACGTCTGAGCGACATCGTAGAAAGGGCTTTAAAAGAAATGCCACAGTCGGACGTCTGAGCGACATCGCAGAAAGGGCTTTAAAAGAAATGCCACAGTCGGACGTCTGAGCGACATCGCAGAAAGGGCTTTAAAAGAAATGCCAGTAAACAATACTCATAATAAACATTCAATCCATGAGAATAAACGGGTTAGTCCATCCACAGGGATAATCATTCAATCGGACTTAGCACTCATGTGATTCACCGGAGTCTCTGTCATCAAAGCTGACAATTTATTAGGATAAGATGGAACGAAACTTGACATGGAAGAGATGATTTGGAGGAATATATGACTCTGCAGAGTTTGTACAAAAATTTTCCCACAGTCAACGGATTTCCGTAGTCACGAAGGACTAGTTCCGTTTACGGTATTTCGGAAGAAAACACAGCTAACCGGTACACACCCATCCTACCTCTCGATGCTAGGAATCACCCTAGTCATCGTCCAAGAAAAACTTTTGAGACGGGGAGATCACAATCTCGAATAGCATGGGATCAAATTTATATACGCGCGCTCTAAGGGGTGCCCCCCTCTCGGTCCCAACCGGAAACACCCATGCTCCCTGACCGGATGACTGGCTTTAATCCAGGGCCATGGAACCATCATCACGGCCTCTCCTCTTTTGTGTGTACCATGAAAGTGGTTTGCAACTTACTAAACCATATTCCTTGCGGAAAACATGTGGTAGTACAAGGAAGGAAATGATAGGTACTGGACCGATATGGTTTGACACTGAAGTCACATGGTCTGGTGTACGACTGGCATGCTACAACACTGCCACCGTACCCATCCTCATGCCAACACATGGCCATTCATATTCACATTCATCCACGTATGGATCATCGAACTCACTTACCTCATTATCACATAAAATAACGTTCATCGGTATGCTCACCGGCATGCCATGAAACTAACTAAATGCAAAACATGCCAAGACACTCATCATATCAAAAGTTCAAACATGCTTGCCTGGTTCAGAGTAGTCGGAGCCTAGCTCAGTGAAGTTCGCGGCTCCGTCACCTCCTTCGGTATCTACGGTTTAAAGAAAATATATGCGCTAACGTAAATACCAAGGAGAGCACAGAAGGTAAACCAAATATTTTTCAAATAAATCTGATAAAAAACTAGACAAAATTTTAAAGAGAACAGAAAAAGAATCAATCGAAAATACTTTTCTGATTAAAAGTTATAAGGGTTTTTGTCCAGGGACTTATCTGTAATGAAACAGAAGATCTCCAGGGGCTAGTTTATAAAAACAGAAAACGCTTCAGTAGCGACTACGCCAGCCCGAAGAGAAAACGTATTCTGCCCGAAGGCGTTTCCAGAAAACGATTCGAAGAGAGAGCAGAGAGGCTGACGGTGGGGTCCCACCTGTCAGGTTCAAATGTTCAAACGGGGCGGCAGAGTTCGCCGGCGCCCGAGAGCCGCGGTGGTCGCCGGCGGCGATCCACGGCGAGGCAGAGAGATCGGGGAGTACCTCCGTGCTCAGGGTACCCTTCCGCGTCAGTTGATGGTGGTGGAGTCGGTCGGCGAGCACCACGTCGACGACGAGCTTTGCTCCGGCGGATGGCGGCTCGGGTGGTCGAGGGGCTCGTCGGAGAGGGCTGCAAAGGTTAAATTGAAGAGGGGGTTATGCTCCTGGCAGCTAGAGAAGGTAACGAACGGGGTTTGAGCGCCGGAGATGGCCTCACCAGAACGAATCGGGCTGGAGGCCGAGGCGGGGCGAGGCGGCCGGAGCTGGGGGAGGAGACCTCCTCGAGGTCCCCCTAGTGGCCTGGCGGGGTGTTGGTGAGTAGTGGGGGTGCTGCGTGCACGAGAGTGAGCTCGGGGCCCCTTTATATAGGCGGTCCGAGGCGGTTGCCGTGAACGAGGATCACCGGCGAGCGATTACGGTGGCGCAGTGCTCGGTCGGGGTGGTTAGGGGGTCGAGCGTCATCACGGAGGTTCAACGGGTCCGTTTTGGTGTTAAACTGGCCGGGGTTTGGGTGTTAAGGGCGAGCTCGACAGAACGGTGAGGGTGCGGGCCCGTCGGCGGCGGAGAGCGCGTTCCGTGCTTGCCGGCCGCGGTGGCTGTGCTACGGGCGTGCGCTGGCGTGCATGAGGCCACGCAGAGAGCCAGGGAGCGATGGGCGGCGCGGAACGGCGTTCTGCCGTGGGGTGCCTCCTGTCGGCCGCCACGGGAGGTCCCGACGCCGCAGAATACGCCGGCGAGGGCGAGCCAACGCGCTACCGACGCCAGGAAGGCTCCACGCACGCGTGTGCAGCTTCGGACAAGAGGAAGAGGCGGCGAGGAACGTGCCAAGGGAACTGTGGCCGCGTGACTGAAACTGACGAACTGAAGATGACACTGAAACTGAATTTACTGAACTTTGAACAGTAACAGTGCCCACAAGGTGTTCGACCGAATGAAAAAGGCCTCTGGTGATTTTTCCTTGAGCTGATTTTTGGTGGAGTGGCTTCTCCTTGCTCAAGTAGGCTGCATGATTTTTGGTGGAATTTTTGGAGGAGTGTGGATATGAATTTCATCAAATTTGGCAAATCTGGTCCAAACTTGCAGAGACTGTATTTTGAAAAATTTGAAAAGGGGAGGAGTGGATCAAGATGGTTCTGGGTTGTGGGTTCAAAGGACAATCCAGGAGAATTGGTTTGAGGTCAAAACTCAAATGCAATAGGGCACTTGCTTTGAAAATCCCTCAGGCTCCAAATAATTTTCAGAATTGAATTGAGGGGAAAAATAATTAGAGAAAAATCCAAAACTTGTTTGGATTAGTTGGGACAGAGAACTTAGGTTGATCACAAGGTGTAGGGGAGGTTTTGGAGGGGTTTTACCACATGGGCAAAATGCCAAGTCATGGTGGTTCCAAGATATGAAAATCCCAAATTTCATGGAGTTTCTTTTTTTTTTAAAAGAAAAAGATTAAACTCCCAAATTTTTTTTTGAGAGAGAACCAACAGAGAAGAAGTTTCAAAAGGTCAAACACCAAAGTTTGAAGCAAGAATAAAGACCTTGCCAAAGGAAAGAAAGTTTTTTTTTAAGAGGAAGGTTTTCTGAAAAATTTTAAATGGCCTCTTTTCAAAAACCACAAAGTTTTTGCTGAAAACCCAAGTAAAATTTTTGGAGTGTCACAAGGAGGGCCGAGAGGCCTTCCGCACACAACAAGAAGAGGTAGGTGGATATTGGATCTCCCTGCCGCAGGCCCCTCCCCAGTGTACCAGTCTCGGTGTATCTTGAGTTGATCTTGACCGGATGCACTTTGAAATAAGCTGAAGAAAACCCTGATACGTCCCAAAGGTATCTACCTTTCCAAACACTTTTGCTCTTGTTTTGGACTCTAATTTGCATGATTTGAATGAAACTAACCCGGACTGACGCTGTTTTCAACAGAACTACCATGGTGTTGTTTTGTTGCAGAAATAAAAGTTCTCGGTTTGGGCTGAAAATTTACGGAGAATGTTTCCAGAATACATAAAAAATATTGGCAAATAGAACTACTGAAGGGGGGGCCACCCAGGAGCCATGAGCTCAGGGGGCGCGCCTGTTGGGAACGTAGCATGCAATTTCAAAATTTTCCTACGCTCACGCAAGATCTATCTAGGAGATGCATAGCAACAAGAGGGGGAGAGTGTGTCTACGTACCCTTGTAGACCGAAAGTGGAAGCGTTTGGAAACGCGGTTGATGTAGTCGAACTTCTCATTCCGACCGATCAAGCACCGAACGTACGACACCTCCGAGTTCTACAGACGTTCAGCTTGATGACATCCCTCAAACTCTTGATCCAGCAGAGTGTCGAGGAAGTAGATGAGTTCCGTCAGCATGACGGTGTGGAGACGGTGATTGTGAAGTGATTCGCGTAGGGCTTCGCCTAAGCACTACGAGAATATGACCTTTATCACCTCCATAACTGAGAAACATTTCCTTAGTACTCTAAGGATAATTTTGACCGCTGTCTAGTGATCTACTCCGGGATCACTATTGTACCCCATTGCAAAACTTATTGGCAAGGCACACAATAGGTCTGGTACACAACATGGTATACTTTATAGAACCTATGACGAGGCATAGGAAATGACTTTCATTCTCTCTCTATCTTCTACCGTGGTCGGGCTTTGAGTCTTACTCAACTTCACACCTTGCAATACAAACAAGAACCCTTTCTTTGTCTGATTCATTTTGAACATCTTCAAAATTTTGCCAAGGTATGTGCTTTGTGAAAGTCCTATTAAGCATCTTGATCTATCTCTATAGGTCTTGATGCCCAATATATAAGCAGCTTCACCGAGGTCTTTCATTGAAAAACTTTTATTCAAGTATCCTTTTATGCTATCAAAAAATTCTACATCATTTCCAATCAACAATATGTCATCCACATATAATATTAGAAATGCTATAGAGGTCCCACTCACTTTCTTGTAAATATAGGCTTCTCTGAAAGTCTATATGAAACGATATGCTTTGATCACCTAATCAAAGCGCATATTCCAACTCCGAGATGCTTGCACCAGTCCATAGATGGATCGCTGGAGCTTGCACACTTTGTTAGCACCTTTAGGATTGACAAAACCTTCTGGTTGCATCATATACAACTCTTCTTTTAGAAATCCATTATGGAATGCAGTTTTGACGTCCATTTGCCAGATTTCATAAGCATAAAATGCGGCAATTGCTAACATGATTCGAACAGACTTAAGCATCACTACGTGTGAGAAAGTCTCATCGTAGTCAACTCCTTGAACTTGTCAAAAACCTTTTGCGACAAGTTGAGCTTTGTAGACAGTAACATTACCATCAGCGTAAGTCTTCTTCTTGAAGATCCATTTATTTTCTATGGATTGACGATCATTAGGCAAATCCACCAAAGTCCATACTTTGTTCATACATGGATCCTATCTCAGATTTCATGGCCTCAAGCCATTTATCGAAATCTGGGCTCATCATAGCTTCTTCATAGTTCGTAGGTTCACCATGGTCAAGTAACAGGACTTCCAAAACAGGATTACCGTAGCACTCTGGTGTTGATCGTGTTCTGGTTGACCTACAAGGTTCGGTAGCAACTTGATCGAAAGTTTCATGATCATCATCATTAGCTTCCTCTCTAGTTGGTGTAGGCATCATGGGAAAAGATTTATCTGATGAGATACTTTCCAAATCGAGAGAAGGTACAATTACCTCATCAAGTTCTACTTTCCTCCCACTCACTTCTTTCAAGAGAAACTCCTTCTCTAGAAAGGTTCCATTCTTGGCAACAAAGATCTTGCTTCGGATCTGTGGTAGAAGGTGTACCCAATTGTTTCCTTAGGGTATCCTATGAAGACGCACTTCTATGATTTGGGTTCGAGCTTATCAGGCCGAAGCCTTTTGACATAAGTATCGCAACCTCAAACTTTAAGAAATGACTTAGGTTTATTGCCAAACCACAGTTCATACAGTGTCGTCTCAACGGATTTAGACGGTGCCCTATTTAACATGAATGCAACTGTCTCTAGTGCATAACCCCAAAACAATAGTGGTAAATCAGTAAGAGACATCATAGATCACACCATATCTAATAAAGTACGGTTACGACGTTCTGACACACCATTATGCTATGGTGTTCCAGGTGGCGTCAGTTGTGAAACTATTCCACATTGTTTTAAATGAAGGCCAAACTTGTAACTCAAATATTCACCTCTGCGATCAGATTGTTTGTTGTTACGATGATTCTCCACTTCATTCTGAAATTCCTTGAACTTTTTAAATGTTTCAGACTTGTGTTTCATTAAGTAGATGTACCCATACCTACTCAAATCATCTGTGAAGGTCAGAAAATAACGACACCCGCTGCGTGCCTCAACACTCACCGGACCTCATACATCGGTATGTATTATTTCCAGTAAGTCATTAGATCACTCCGTTGTTCCAGAGAATGGAGTTTTAGTCATCTTGCCCATGAGGCATGGTTCGCAAGTATGAAATGATTCATAATCAAGTGATTCCAAAAGCCCATCCACATGGAGTTTCTTCATGCGCTTTACACCAATATGACCTAAACGACAGTGCCACAAGTATGTTGCACTATCATTATCAACTTTGCATCTTTTGGCATCAATATTATGAATATGTGTATCACTACGATCGAGATTCAATAAACCATTAACATTGGGTGTATGACCATAGAAGGTTTTATTTATGTAAATAGAATAAAAATTATTCTCTGTCTTAAATGAATAATTGTATTGCAATAAACATGATCCCATCTTGTTCATGCTCAACGCAAACACCAAATAGCATTTATTTAGATTCAATACTAATCCCAAAAGTATAGGGAGTGTGTGATGATGATCATATCAATCTTGAAACCACTTTCAAACACATTGTTACTTTACCCTCAACTAGTCTCCATTTATTCTGCAACTCGTGTTTTGAGTTACTAATCTTAGCAACCGAACATGTATCAAATACCCAGGGGCTAGTATGAGCATTAGTAAGGTACACACCAATAACATGTATATCAAATATACCTTTGTTCACTTTTCCATCCTTCTTATCCGCCAAATATTTGGGTTAGTTCTGCTTCTAGTGACCATTTCCTTTGCAGTAGAAGCACTCAGTTTCAGGCTTAGGTCCAGTTTTGGGCTTCTTCACGGGAGTGACAACTTTCTTGCACTACAAAAAAATACACTTCCGTGATGATACGTGTTTGTCACAGTAGGTCATGTTTTCTGTCATGCATGTACATCCATGACGATTTTATGACAGAATCAAGATAGTCATACCTGTGCTGTCGTAGAAGTGTTCCATGACATTACCGAAATTATCATCACGGAAGTGTCCACTTCCATGACGATAAATCACGCATCACAGAAGTGCTTTCTTCAAGGGTGACCAACACGTGACGTCCACCGTAACGGAACGCCGTTAAGCTATCGGGCCCGGTTTTGGATCCGATAACCCGTTAACATCCCCGACCAATGGGGATTTTCCACGTGTAAAATCATCACTGGCTGGAGGAAACACGTGTCGGCTCACCGTTGGGACAGATGTCATCCACTCATTGGACCGAAGGCGCCTATGATGCGTGGACACGTGGCATGACCCAACAGAGGCCCATTCCTGTGAAAAGGCCGGCCCGTTTGACTTGGTCAAAAGGTGGCGGGCCGGCCCACGGAAAGCCTGTTAACGGCCTATTCGCATATAGCCCATTTACAGCCTGCTAACCCAGCGCCCGTTACGGCCTGTCCAGATTAGGCCCAGTAGCGTCATCTGGGTCATCCAATATGATTCCAGCCCGTTTTAACTTCCGGCCCATGTATGGCCCATGACGTCTTTTGGCCCATATGAGGCCCTTTGTAACTCTTGGCCCATTACCCTGGTGAAACTGGCCCGTAATGAACAGTGTACCACTTTATACCCATTAACAACCCATTATTCCATTGGGCCGTTTCCAGCCCATGTTATCTTTCGGCCTTCTTAGGGCCCATTTATTCTTGGGCTCATTTACAGCATTCGGTTACTTACGACCCGTTATTGTCATTTTTTGCTTGTTGGCAAAATTTAGCCCGTTGTTACAGTCGGCCCGTTTGTGGCCCATTAATACATTTGGCCGTTTTCATAGGGTCATCAAATATGGCCTATTAACAGCGACCCATTATAGTCGGCCCATGAACGGATGATTCCAACTCTAGCCCGTTTACGGCCATAATGCGGTCTGTTATTGGCCCATGTTTGGCCAATCGATCATAAGGCCCATTGATGATACGACCCGTAGAAGGCCCATCGTGTCTATGGCCCATAGAAGGCCCATTGTTTCTACAGCCCGTAGAAGGCCCATTGTTTCTACGGCCGGTAGGAGGCCCAGTGTCACTATAGTAAATATGTAGCCCATGGTTATTGTTGCCTAGTTTTAAAAAATAGGTCATTGCGGCCACTAGCAAACCGCGGAAAAAGAACTGCACTGACTACAAGCAAACAAATAAACAAGACAACAAGGAAATAAATAAGCAAGCAACTTACGCTAGTAGGGTTGGACGAAAAGCTCGAAGCTCTTGAATATAATGAACACTCAATAGTTCGGCTCATTTCGGCTTGTGCTCGTTAGTTAATGAACCAAGCCGAACAATGTTTTTTTGCTCGTTAAGATTAGCGAGCTTAACGAGAGAGCAAATGAGTTTCATGAGCTAACTCGTTTAGCTCACTAATTTTCAAAAGTTTGAGATGAGACCCCTAGTTCAAATGAGCCCACTAACAAAATAGTTGCTAGTTAGCTCAGCCTAGGGCCCCAGCACCCCAGCCCACTTCGGCTCTTCTCCTAGACCTAGGAGCTAGCCGGCAGCAGACCCTAGAGTCAACCAGGAGCCAGGAACCAAATTTCCTTGTTAAATTTATGCCGTTGTGAATTTTTGATGGGATCATGGGATTCTTCTGCGTTGTTTATTACATTTACATCCTTGTTTAATTTATTCCATTGTGAATCTTTTGTGGGATCATGAGATTCTTCAATATTGTTTATTACTTTAACGAGTACTCGTGAACACTCACGAGCATAACGAGCCCATAACAAACTGAGCTGAACAGACGTTTTCGCTCGTTAACATTAATGAGCTTAATGATAACGAGCTAAACGATAATGAGCTTAATGATAACGAGCCGAACGAGCTGAGCAGCTCATTAATCTGGCCCTATACGCAAGGCTATCACGGCTATTACACATATTACATCCACTGGGCATCAAAGTTCGCCACCGGTGCAAATATAGGGAACAAAGCAGAATATAAACGCCCCAGCAAAACAAGTCCAAAACCGAGACCACTTCAAAAGAGCTCAAGAAACAATATCCTAGGTACCCATAATGCTGGCAAGATGCTTACAAAGATTATTAACTTTCTCTTGTTTGGCGCTTAAATCCTCCAGCGCTTGCTGTTGCATAAGAAAGTATGCATCTGAGTTCTGCAGGGACTTCCTCAGTCCTTCGGCTTCTTGCTGCAGCACAGCTGACTGATACCTTTCAGCTTGTAGCTGAGACTGAAGAAGACGAAGTGATTCAGGCAATGAGTTCGAAGAGCTTGTGCCAGCGGTACTGGCCAGTAACTCGAACACTACATCAACGCAGGACTGTGGGGTTTCCTCACTGTCTACAAGATCGTTTTTATCACCTTTCTTGGAGACCAACAGGGTTGTCTCACTATCTTGAACCTTATCTGCATTACTTTCTCTACCATTGCATATTGGGGTGCTCTTCTCCATTATTTTGTTTGCATACTACAAGAGAAGCAAGCAGACATATCACAGGTTTAGCATGTAGTATACGAAACTCATTTTGGTAAACCGGTTCAATAGTAAGATGGACAGGATAACAACATGAAACAAACATATATGTATGTACTATGCTCACTGTATTGTCCATATCATTCTAGTTTATGTTGCCTAATCAAGATAGAGACACAGTTCAACTCATATATTTTTAAGACACAACAGCATAGACAGAATATAAGTGTGAGAAACTACACATCATTGGCAACACTTGTAATGTGCATCACATGAGAACATAACTGTTTATACAACTTAAACTGAAATCAACATAGAGCAAGAAGTTAGAACAGCAATCCAGTTAAAGAAATAGGTTTAAAACATACCTGTTGCGCCATTGGAGTTTCAATTGGGTCCTTCAAATTTGAAAGTAGCTGGTATGCTTAAATACAATGATGCAACAACAAAGGAGTATGGACCATAGCTACAGAATCTGACCTGGGAACAGTCGCTCTTCTGCTTTAAACGTGGAGTTTGGGTTAGCTGTGGGGGTCTTCGTGCTTTGGGCACTGCAGTTGCTTTAAAAATTGCTCGTGTGGGGGTACTCTATGGTGGACATGGTGCTTTGTCAACGAGAAGTGGGTTACTATCCGCTGGGGTTGTGGTTAGATGGGTTGTAGCTGGTTCTCTGCCCAACGGTGTAAGTGTGCAATCTGGAAGAGTCTCGATTATGTGTGGTGGGGCTAGTTTGTGGGACAGTACAACCATGGGTCTCTCTGCATCGACGGGTAGCACTGTCTTTTGTGAAGAACGGATTTTTTGCTCCCTTAGATACTGCCATCACCCCCTCCAATTCAAATGGCTGATAAACAAGAAAAGGAATTGAACGTACAGACATTGTATGATAGATAGGTGTGGTAATTCACATATATGTTGTCTAACCAAACAGGACAGGATGACATAACTTCACATATATGATGCCTAACTAAACATGATAGCATGACACAGTTTCAGATATATGATGGATAACATAACAGGATATAATGGCATAATTCAACATATGATGAGTATCTAAACAAGATGACATGACAAAACTATATGATGTCTTTCTAAAATAGGTTGGGATGAAATAATTCACATACATGTTGTCTAAGTATACAGGATGGCATGATATAATTGACATAATTGATTCATATACTAAGCAACTGGCACTCGCATGTAAGATCTCTAAACTAAGCAGATGGAATTCAATATTGTGCATATGATGTCTAAACTAAGCAATGCAAGACACCATATACATGATATGAGAAATATAAACATTGCAACTTAGAGCATACACCTCAGGTGGGATATAGGACTGGTCATCTGTCTCTGAATCCTCCTCTGAGGAGCTCCCTGTAACCATCGAGATATATGCTTCAACAGGTACCATTGCCTGCTTTGAAGACCTTGTTTTCACTCCAGATTTTTCCATAACCGGCTCAAATGGCTGATACACATGAAGAGTAGTTCAATATACATAGATTGTCGACAAATGGAATACATAATGAAAAAAAAGATGGCATGAGATAATTCACATATATGATGCCTGGCTACATGGCGGTGCATAATTCACATATATGATAACTGGCTGAAAAACATGGCATTGCATAATTCACATATCTGATATAGAAAGCAAACATGAGGGATTCACACAAAGCATGTCTAATCTAAGCAGATGGCATGGCAATGCAAGACACCATATGCATGATATGAGCAATATAACCCTGCCAAGTTAGAGCATGCACCTCGGGGGGGGGGGGATACGACTGGTCATCTGTCTCTGAATCCTCCTCTGAGGAGCTATCTGTAACCAGCAAGAAATCTGCATCGACAGGTAGCACTGACCGCTCAGAAGACCTTGCTTTCACTCCAGATTTTCCCATGACCGACTCAAATGGCTGATGCACAGGAAGAGTAGATGAATGTATAAACATTATTGACAAATGGAATACATTATGAAAAAAATATGGCACGATACAATTCACATATACGGTGACTAGCTAAACAGGATGACATTGCATGATTCACGTATATGATGGCTGGCTAAACAAGATGGCATTGCATAATTCCCATATACTCTCTCCGTTCCTAAATATTTGTCTTTTTAGAGATTTCAAATGGACTACCACATAAGGATGTATATAGACATATTTTAAAGAGTAGATTCACTCATTTTGCTCCGTATGTAGTCACTTGCTGAAATCTCTAAAAAGACAAATATTTAGGAACGGTGGGAGTATGATATAGAAACGAAACAAGTGGCATTCACACAAAGAAAATCTAAACAAAGCTGATGACATATAAGATGTATAATGTAAGCAATGCGAGGCGCCATATGCATGATATGACCAACATCGGCATGCCAGGTTAGAGCAAACACCTCAGGTGGTAAACAGGAGAGGTCGGCTCCTTCTGAATCCCCATCCGAAGAGTTATCTGATAACCCACAAGTATAGGGGATCGCAACATTTTTTGAGGGTAGAGTATTCAACCCAAATTTATTGATTCGACACAAGGGGAGCCAAAGAATATTCTCGAGTATTAGTAGTTGAGTTGTCAATTCAACCACACTTGGATAACTTAGTATCTGCAGCAAAGTATTTAGTAGCAAGGTAGTATGGAAGTAACGATAACAGTAGAAAAAGTAACTGTAGCAGGTTTGTAGTAATTGTAATAGTAGCAACGGTAAAGTAAATAAGCAAAGCACAATATGTGAAAAGCTCGTAGGCATTGGATCAGTGATGGATAATTATGTCGGATGCGATTCCTCATGTAATAATTAAAACATAGGGTGACACAGAACTAGCTCCAGTTCATCAATGTAATGCAGGCATGTATTCCGAATATAGTCATACGTGCTTATGGAAAAGAACTTGCATGACATCTTTTGTCCTACCCTCCCATGGCAGCGGGGTGATGAAGTCATGTACCTAGGGTAGGGTCATGAACCTGACCAAGGTACCCTCCCCAAGGACATCTCTTAGAAGAAGCCGTCTTCCAGTCGACCAAGAGAGACTCCACTCGACGGACTAGAAGACACTCGACGTACCTGAAGACACTCGACCATGAAGACTCACTCGACCACCAGGAGATCAGGATCTACTCTGTATCCAAACGGTCTATAATTAAGTAGTCTTAATGGTCATGATGGCACTTTATGTAGGGCGTTACCAGTAACGCCAGACCTTAATGTACTTTAACCCTCTGCTACGTGGGCTGGCTGGGTCTTGGCGTCCTCTATATAAGCCACCCCCCTCCACTGGTAGAAGGGTTCGCACCCCTGTAACTCTCACACACATAATCCAGTCGACCGCCTCCGGGCTCCGAGATGTAGGGCTGTTACTTCCTCCGAGAAGGGCCTGAACTCGTAAAACACTTGTGTGTACAACTGCTCCATAGCTAGGATCTTGCCTCTCCATACCTACCCCCCATTCTACTGTCAGACTTAGAACCACGACAGTTGGCGCCCACCTTGGGGCAGGTGTCTTAGCGACTTGTTGGAGAAGTTGCAATCTTTTCGATTCCCATCATCATGGTTTCAGGTGGAGTTTTGGTTGAGGGCCGCGAGATCCGTCTCGGCGCGCTCACATTCGTCGCCGACGACTCTGCGTGGCTGCAGGAGGCTCCACTCGACGTGGATGCGCTCCCTGTCCGTGGAGCTACGCACTTTCGAGCATGCGTCCGCGGCGTCCTTCTGTGGCAGCCGTCGACTCAGTATCGGCCGGCTTTCATGTCATCCTCCCCCCCAGCTTCCCGCCGGCGTAAGTGCTCCGGTCGGTCGAGGCTTCAACGGTGGGTGAGGCACGCAGTGGCTCGCCAGTCGACCACTGCCCAAGTCGCGGCAATCGAGCCCGACGAATCTCTCTACGGCCTGTTCGACTGGCTCCGCAGAGACTGCATCCGAATGCGACAGCAGGGATCCGGCGACAGAGGTCCTGATGGTTAATGGACCGCACGTTCTCCCCGGCTTTCCTGGCGCCGAGGGAAGCAACGGCGGAGGAGACCCGTCGCACGACCATGAGGAGTACCGCCCCGAGCCCCTCGACTCGCAGCAGAGGGAAGAGCTTCGCCATCGGAACATGGATGCGCTTCATACTCCGATCGTTGGAGAAACCCCTGAGGCTCGCGCCTTAGAGGACGCGCGCTTGCCCAACCTGGCTGAGCGCACTCGACTGGAGAACCTTCAGCGGGCACTCGAAGAGCGCGCGTGGCAACGGATTCCCGATTCCAGTCGACACCAACTCTTTAAACCTCCAACTCAGGTATACCGCACTCCAATCCAGAATTTGGCGGCTGCAACGCGCATAGCAGAGTCGATTCATCCTTCCCAGTCAGAGGCTGACAGAGGCTTGATGCAGATCAGGGATTTTCTCCGAGCAGATGGAGATCAGAATTCAGCCGTGTCGCAGTCACGGAATAGGATTCATAGCAGGTCCGTGGCAGCGAATACTGTCCAGTCAGCTCATAGCCCCAGATCGACCCCGAGGCGTGAAGGACATGGCGACAGACACAATCAGTACAGGAATTATGAGCAGGACGATCACCGAGTCGATCGCAACGATCAATGTCGAGTGCCCACTCCTCCCCGAAGGGGTGGATCATATATGCCTCGACAGCAGGATGACAGACGCCAGTACAGTGGCGGGCGAAGAATTCCAGTCGACCCCAGAGAACCAGGCTTTGATGCGAGATCCATCATCGTTCAAGGTCTGGTCGACCGGAACAGAGCCCACAGAGAGGGTAATGACAGAGATGTACCCACCAGCAGCCGAGTGCACGTCTCCGGGCCAGAGTGTTTCAGCAGAGCCATCAGAGCCGCGGTGATTCCTCCCAACTTCAGGTTGGCGACTGGAGTCAGCAAGTTCAATGGTGAGTCCAAGCCCGATACTTTGCTTGAGGACTACCGAGTGGCTGTTCAGATCAGCGGTGGAAATGACGAGGTGGCCATGAAGCATCTGCCTCTCATGTTGGAAGGGTCAGCCAGGGCATGGCTGAATCAGTTGACACCCAGTAGCATCTACACGTGGGAGGATCTCTCCCGAGTGTTTGCCAGGACGTTCGAAGGAACGTGCAAGAGGCCGGCGGGACTGACAGAGCTGCAATCTTGTGTACAGAAGTCGAATGAGACTCTGAGGGATTACATCCAGAGATGGATCACACTACATCACACAGTAGAAAATGTATCTGATCAACAGGCAGTTTGCGCCTTCAAGGAGGGCGTAAAGTACAGAGAGCTAAGTCTGAAATTCGGTCGAACCGGAGACATGTCTCTGAGCCGAATGATGGAAATTGCCACCAAATATGCTAATGGTGAGGAAGAGGATCGGCTCCGGAGCGGCAAGCACAAGTCAGTCGCTCAGGACACCGGAGGCGGAAATTACAGTCGGAAGCAAAAGTGTAAAGCCGAGCCAGCCGCTCCTGGAGAAGCCTTGGCCCTGAACCAAGGAAAGTTCAAAGGGAAACCCAAGGGGCCTTGGAACCCCAAGAAAGTAAAAGATAAAGAAGGAAATGACGTGTTGGATTTACCATGTCACATCCACACCAAGAAAGACGAAGAGGGTAATTTCATCTACCCGAAGCATACCACTCGACAGTGTCGGCTCCTGATACAGCAGTTCCAAGGGAAGCAGTCCAAGGACAAAGAAAAAGAGTCGGATAAGGTTGAGGACAAGGAGGATAGTGACGGGGAATATCCGCAGGTCAATTCCACCTTGATGATTTTTGCCGATGTTGAGAGCAAAAACCGACTGAAAGTTATAAACCGAGAGGTAAATATGGCTGCTCCGTCAACACCCAATTACCTGAAGTGGTCTCAGACTGCCATTGCATTCGACCAATCTGACCACCCCACGCACATTGCCACCCCTGGGAGGCAAGCGCTGGTGGTCGATCCCGTCGTTGAAGGCACTCGACTGACCAAAGTGTTGATGGACGGCGGCAGCAGTTTGAATATACTGTATGCTGAGACGCTAAAAGGGATGGGCATTCCGATGTCCAGGCTGAGCACAAGCAACATGAGTTTTTATGGAGTCATCCCTGGCAAGAAGGCCGCATCACTCGGCGAGATTGCTCTTGACGTAGTTTTTGGTGATTCAAAGAATTTCCGCAAAGAGAAGCCGACATTTGAGGTTGTGGATTTCCAGAGTGCCTATCATGCAATTTTGGGCAGGCCAGCTTATGCACGTTTTATGGCTCGACCATGTTACGTGTACCTCAAACTAAAGATGCCAGGCTCTAAAGGCGTGATCACTGTCACTGGTAACCGCAAGAAGGCAGAAGAGTGCTTCCAGAAAGGATCGAGGATCACCGATGCTCAGATGGTGGCAGAAGAGTGGCAGGAACACCAAAGGAACGCAGACCCGAGTGATTTGTTGCGAGCCAAGAAGCCTGCTACAGAATCAGCGTTTCAGTCGTCCGGTGAGACAAAACCCATTCACATCGACCCGACCGACCCAAACGCTGCTCCGACTCATATCTTCACAACACTCGACCCCAAATAGGAAGAAGTGCTCATCCAGTTCCTCCGTGAGAACTGGGACATCTTTGCATGGAAACCTTCTGACATGCCGGGTGTACCCAGGGGACTGGCTAAGCATCATCTATGAGTCGATTCAAAGGCAAAACCTGTGAAGGAACATCTGCGACAGTCCGCGGTCCAGAAAAGGAAGGCCATTGGCGAAGAAGTGGCTCGGCTCCTAGCAGCAGAGTTTATCCGAGAGATTTACCACTCTGAGTGGCTCGCCAATGTCGTCATGGTCCCCAAAAAGGACAATTCGCTTCGCATGTGCATCGATTTCAAGCATATCAATCGGGCCTGCCCGAAAGATCATTTTCCTCTTCCCCGCATCGACCAAATAGTCGACTCGATTGCGGGATGTGAGCGACTTCCTTTCTTGGACGCTTATTCTGGGTACCATCAGATCCGTCTGTTTGGACCCGATGAGATCAAAACGGCTTTCATCACCCCATTCGGGTGCTTCTGTTATGTCACCATGCCATTCGGCCTCAAGAATGCCGGAGCCACATTCATGAGGATGATTCAGAAGTGTTTGCTCACTCAAATCAGTCGGAATGTGGAAGCGTACATGGATGACATTGTGGTCAAGTCACGGAAAGGTTCCGACCTGCTGACTGACCTCACTGAAACATTTGCCAACCTCAGGAGGTATGATATCAAGCTTAATCCATCAAAGTGCACATTCGGAGTTCCTGGCGGAAAGTTACTCGGTTTTCTCGTTTCCGAACGAGGAATCGACGCCAACCCAGAAAAAGTTGGCACTATACTCCGAATGAAACGCCCCGTGCGTGTGCACGATGTCTAGAAACTTACTGGATGCTTGGTCGCGTTAAGTCAATTCATCTCTCGCCTCGGTGAAAAGGCATTGCCTCTTTACCGACTGATGAAGAAGTCAGACAAGTTCGAGTGGACTCCAGAAGCTGATGCAGCGTTTGCAGAGTTAAAAACCCTGCTTTCCACCCAGCCGGTGCTTGCTGCCCCAATCAGCAAAGAGCCTTTGCTGCTTTACATTGCAGCCACAGGACAAGTCGTCAGTACTGTACTTACGGTCGAGCGGGAAGAGGAAGGGAAAGCCTTCAAAGTTCAGCGCCCAGTGTATTACATTTCTGAAGTCCTGACCCCATCCAAGCAACGATACCCTCATTATTAGAAGCTTGTATATGGGATTTATATGACCACGAAGAAAGTTGCTCACTACTTCTCTGACCATATTATCACAGTCGTCACCGACGCCCCCTTATCAGAGATTCTGCACAACAGAGACGCAACCGGTCAAGTGGCAAAATGGGCGATTGGACTTCTTCCCCTAGATATCAGATTTGAGGCAAAGAAAGCTATCAAGTCCCAAGCAATAGCAGATTTCCTCGCCGAGTGGACTGAACAGCAGTTACCAACCCAAGTTCACTCGGAGCACTGGACTATGTTCTTCGATGGCTCCAAAATGCTGAATGGTTCCGGTGCCGGAGTGGTCTTGGTTTCCCCCCGAGGAGATAAGCTCAGATATGTACTCCAGATTCACTTTGATTCCTCCAACAATGAAGCAGAATACGAAGCACTCTTGTACGGGTTGCGTATGGCCATTTCACTCGGCGTCCGTCGCCTCATGGTCTACAGCGACTCGGACTTAGTGGTCAACCAAGTGATGAAGGAGTGGGACGTCAGAAGCCCAGCCATGACTGGATACTGCAATGCAGTCAGAAAGCTGGAGAAGAAATTTGAGGGATTAGAGCTCCATCACGTTCCCCGACTGAAAAATCAAGCAGCCGATGACTTGGCCAAGATAGGTTCCAAGAGGGAAGCCATTCCGAGTGGCGTGTTTTTGGAGCATGTTCACACGCCGTCAATTCAAGAAGATCCTTTCACTGAGGAAGCCCCGCAGCCAAAAAGCGCCACAGATCCGACTGAAGTCGAGGTCCCAGCTGTGGTCGACTTGATCATGGAAGTTCTGGTCATCACTCTCGACTGGACAGTGCCCTATATCGCCTATATTCTGAGAAAAGAGCTCCCCGAGAATGAAGAAGAGGCTCGGGAGATCGTCCGCCGATCCAAAGCCTTCACTGTCATGAGGGGACAGTTATACAGAGAAAGTGCGACTGGAGTCAGCCAGAAATGCATAACACCAGAGGAAGGTCGAATGATTCTCAACGACATCCACTCGGGGACCTGTGGCCATCATGCGTCCTCTCGGACCATCATGGCTAAAGCATACCGAGCGGGTTTTTACTGGCCCAGAGCAAATAAGATGGCGAAAGAAATAGTCGACAAGTGTGAAGGATGTCAATTTTACTCCAATATGTCACACAAACCCGCCTCAGCCTTGAAGACCATTCCACTCGTCTGGCCTTTTGCTGTATGGGGGTTGGATATGGTTGGACCACTGAGGACAGGCAGAAACGGCTACACCCATGTATTGGTAGCAGTCGACAAGTTCACTAAGTGGATCGAGGCTAAACCCATCAAGAATCTGGATGCCGGCACCGCTGTCAGCTTCATCAGGGAGTTGGTATTCAGATATGGAGTTCCCCACAGTATTTTCACAGACAATGGGTCAAACTTCGACTCCGAAGAGTTCAGAGCCTTCTGCGCATCTCAAGGTACACGAGTCGACTACGCTTCAGTCGCCCACCCTCAGTCGAATGGGCAAGCGGAACGAGCAAATGGCTTAATTCTCAAAGGGTTGAAACCCCGACTGATGCGCGACCTCAAACACGCAGCTGGTGCATGGGTCGACGAACTTCCGTCGGTGCTTTGGGGATTAAGGACCACGCCAAATCGATCGACTGGGAGGTATCCGTTCTTCTTGGTCTATGGAGCTGAAGCAGTCTTGCCGAGTGACCTGCTTCACAAGGCACCCCGAGTCGAACTCTACACCGAAGCTGAAGCGGAGCAAGCCCGACAGGACGCGGTCGACCTTCTAGAAGAAGAAAGAGAGATGGCCTTGATCCGATCGACCATTTACCAGCAGGACTTGCGTCGCTTCCATGCCAGAAATGTGAAGAGTCGAGCTTTCCAGGAGGGAGATTTAGTTCTCCGAGTGGATCAACAGAAACCACACAAGCTTGCTCCTACTTGGGAAGGTCCCTTCATCGTCACCAAGGTTCTCCATAATGGGGCATACCGCCTTTACAATGTCGAGCACCAGATTGACGAGCCCAGAGCATGGTACGTGGACTTACTCCACCCTTTTTATACTTAAGTTTTTCACTCGGATGAGTTGTAATAAAAAGTACTCCTGTAGTATATTCATCAAAGACAAGAGTTTCATAATTTTCTTAGTAATTGTCATTGCTTTTGCCCTCATAAATCTGTCCCCCAGTGGGTAGCTTAGCTGTGAACCCGGTTCGCCTAAGCTTGTAAAAAAATCCTACCAAGTGATAAGCCAACCTTCCACTCGGAGGCTTAGCTGCGAATCCGTTTCGCCTAAGTAAACAAAATCCTACCGAGTGGTAAGCCAGCCTTCCACTCGGGGGCTTAGCTGCAGCCCAGTGCTCGCCTAAGTTTTCTAAAATCCTACCAAGTGGTAAGCCAGCCTTCCACTCGGAGGCTTAGCTGCGAATCCGTTTCTCCTAAGTAAACAAAATCCTACCGAGTGGTAAGCCAGCCTTCCACTCGGGGGCTTAGCTGCAGCCCAGTGCTCACCTAAGTTTTCTAAAATCCTACCGAGTGATAAGCCAGTCTTCCACTCGGAGGCTTAGCTGCAGCCCAGTGCTCGCCTAAGATCTTGAAAATCCTAACGAGTGATAAGCCAGTCTTCCACTCGGGGGCTTAGCTGCAGCCCAGTGCTCGCCTAAGTTTCTAAAATCCTACCGAGTGGAGAGAAAACCTCCCACTCGGGGGCTTAGCTGCAGCCCAGTGCTCGCCTAAGTTTTCTAAAATCCTACCGAGTGGTAAGCCAGCCTTCCACTCGGAGGCTTAGCTGCAGCCCAGTGCTCGCCTAAGATCTTGAAAATCCTACCGAGTGATAAGCCAGTCTTCCACTCGGAGGCTTAGCTGCAGCCCAGTGCTCGCCTAAGATCTTCAAAATCCTACCGAGTGATAAGCCAGTCTTCCACTCGGGGGCTTAGCTGCAGCCCAGTGCTCGCCTAAGTTTCTAAAATCCTACAGAGTGGAGAGCAAACCTCCCACTCGGGGGCTTAGCTACAGCCCAGTACTTGCCTAAGCTTCTAAAAACCTACCGAGTGGAGAGCAAACCTCCCACTCGGAGGCTTAGCTGCAGCCCAGTGCTTGCCTAAGTTACTAAAATCCTACCGAGTGGAGAGCAAACCTCCCACTCGGGGGCTTAGCTGCAACCTAGTGCTCGCCTAAGTTTCTAAAATCCTACCGAGTGATAAGCCAGTCTTCCACTCGGGGACTTAGCTGCAGCACAGTGCTCGCCTAAGTTTCTAAAATCCTACCGAGTGGAGAGCAAACCTCCCACTCGGGGGCTTAGCTGCAGCCCAGTACTCGCCTAAGTTTCTAAAAACCTACCGAGTAGAGAGCAAACCTCCCACTCGGAGGCTTAGCTGCAGCCCAGTGCTCGCCTAAGTTACTAAAATCCTACCGAGTGGAGAGCAAACCTCCCACTCGGGGGCTTAGCTGCAGCCAAGTACTCGCCTAAGTTTCTAAAATCCTACCGAGTGGAGAGCAAACCTCCCACTCGGGGGCTTAGCTGCAGCCCAGTGCTCGCCTAAGTTTCTAAAATCCTACCGAGTGGAGAGCAAACCTCCCACTCGGGGGCTTAGCTGCAGCCCAATGCTCGCCTAAGTTTCTAAAATCCTACCGAGTGGAGAGCAAACCTCCCACTTGGGGGCTTAGCTGCAGCCCAGTGCTCGCCTAAGTTTCTAAAAACCTACCGAGTGGAGAGCAAACCTCCCAATCGGAGGCTTAGCTGCAGCCTAGTGCTCGCCTAAGTTACTAAAATCCTACCGAGTGGAGAGCAAACCTCCCACTTGGAGGCTTAGCTGCAGCCCAGTGCTCGCCTAAGTTTCTAAAATCCTTCCGAGTGAAGAACAAGTTTCTCACTCGGAGGCCTGGTCGCAACCCAACACTCGCCCAGACATGACGAGCACAGGTCGACGACAATTTGTGCTTCACTCCTACCTGCAAAAGAGCATTACAGATGCTACTATATACTCCAACCCAAAGAAGATGGTTGTCCAGAAGAAGCAAACGTATTTCAATGGCAAATCAAGTTCGGATAACGTCCTACGGACCCAGAAGTGCTCAGGCATCAAGCCAGTTAAAGTTTGGCGGTTACAAAAATCACTCGGCATTCCGAGGCAAATTCAAATCATCAAGCATAATAGTTTTTTACCCCTCCTGTGGAGGGCTGGAAGGCGCAACGAACTCGTCCAGGTCGATCCCATTTGCGATCCGAGTGGCAGCCGCGATGAAGGTCTCCATGAAAGAACGGAAGTCATGCTTTCTAGTATTGGCCACCTTGAGAGACACCAGCTTGTCTTCTCTCGCTTCTTTGTAGTGGACGTGGACCAAGGACAGAGCAACGTCAGCACCGCACCGGGCAGAAGACTTCTTCCATTCTTGCACTCGACTCGGAATTTCGTTCAGTCGAGTCATCAGTGACTCAAGGTTGTTCTGAAGCGTTTCTTCTGGCGAGAGCGATGTGTCGATGCGAGATGTGGCGGCCTTCAGTCTTGCAAGGTAATCGACCACTACAGCAACGCAGGACTCGAGGCAGAGCACGTTCATAGCAGTTTCATCCTTCACTGGAGAATTGATGGTATCCAAGCCAGTCTCCACTCGACTAGTCTCCTCTTCAAAGTTTTGGCAGAATTCTGTGGACACGATACAAGGATAAGCTAATGCCCTTACAGCAAGTCAGTAACTACCAATCAGAGATAAGAGGTTACCTTCGAGCATGAGGAATAGCTTCTTGGCGAGTCCTCCCAGATAAACCTCCAAGTCATTCTTCTTTCCTGCCAGTTCGCCAGCTTTGTCATCCAGGACCATATTGGCATTCTTCAGTCGAGTAACTTCTTGGTTGGCCACGTTGAGAGCGGCTTTCAGATTAGTGTTTTCTTCTTCAAGTTTGTTGACAGAAGCCAACTTCTCTTCTGCAAGTCTAGTCTTGTCTGCAGCCGTTTTCTACGCCTCCGCAAGGTCAAGGTCCTTCTTCTTCAGAGCATCCCTCAGTTTTTCTGCGAAAATCACAATAAGATCAGACTCAGAGACACGCAAGAAGCAAGGACAGTCGTCAAGATTCTCACCAAACATACCTTTTGCCTCCTCCTTCGACTTCGTGAAGTTCTCTTGGACGAGCTTCTGGTCAAGCTCAAGCTGGATATACTTGTTCTCGAATTCGGTATAACGAGAAACAAGGTCACAAGATTTCTGGGAAAGTTCAGTCGATAGACATCAACGACAGATCACTTCCGAGTGACTAAAGGAAAAATCGTAGTATTTCTAAGACTACAGCTGAATCTAAACATTCAACTATAGTCTCGGGGACTACACCCAGTGGGTGCACTAAGCGTGCCCCCACTAGTTCTATCAGCTAGACTCAGAGTCGATCAGTCGACCGGAAGTAGTTAACTATCAGCAGTAAAAAAAATTCAGACCATAGCCGATTGCTAGCAATTGACCATGGTCTCGGGGACTACACCCAGTGGGTGCACTCAGCGTGCCCCCACCAGTTTCATTGTTCCACTCGACCATGATCGAGTGAAACAAGTCAAGTGAGAAATCTGAAGACACAAAGACTACAGTCGACTGCCAGCAGTCCACCGTAGAATTGACACGCCCAGTGGGTGCATGACAAACATCAAGATTTCCAGTCGATGTTGAACTAACCTGGACATTACTCTGGAGAGCTGAACTCGCGTCATAAGCTGCTTGGCTGGCGGTTCAGATTGCCTTCACCTGCTCCATCATAATCCCGGCCTAGCGTATGGCTTCCTTGGCAGCGCTTGCTTGGTCCTCCGGGACGTGGTAGGTGGAGAAGGGAGAAGGCGGGTCAGCACTCGACGACGAAGGGTGGACAACCGTCAACGGCTCCGCAAAGGACACAGTAGTCCGAGCGACGTTGCTCCCTTCTAGAATCTGTGGTCTAGGCGCTGACACAACCTGAGCAGCCTTGCCAACAGTCGCCTTCCTGCTCCTCCTCTGCCTCAGGGGCGCTTCATCGTCATCGTCAGGGAGATTGATGACAACGCTAGGTGGAGCTCCAGAAGAAGTTCAAAGTCAAAAATAAAGATTCAATCGACCTAAAGCAAAACCGCGCAGATCATACCAGGATGAGAAGTGGAAGCATCTTCCATTTCTTGATCCTCATGCCTAGCAGAAGTCTCAGAAGTAGCAGCACTGCGGTTTCAAATATCAATCGATCAGCGATTGAAGTCGACCAAGAATGAAAAACATGAGTTATGCCATTACCCAGAAACAGTCGGAATCTCCATCCTCATCTTCGGTAGGGCCTTCGCCGGTTTTGTCGAGGCTGCTCGTGGTTGCTTCGAGGGCGTTTCGTCGACTGCCCAGCAGGCACGACTCCCTTGCCACGATCAGCCGCAGGGTCATGGGCGAGCTTGGACCTCCTTTCGGAACGAGGAGGCGCAACTTCCTCCTCTTCCTCCTCCTCTTCCTCCTCATCAGAACCTGCATCTTCGTCACCCTCATCGGCATCCGACTCCCACTCCTCTTGGCTTTCGCCTCCGCTTCCTTCCTCCTCTTCGGCCTGTAACTGCACCCCGTTGGGCATCGAGTACAACTTGGTGGTTTCCTGAAAGACAGCAAGCAAGACAAAAGTCAATCGACTGATCTACGATGAAACAGAACGGACGGAGCAATCGGAGGAAAGTGGTCGTACCTTGTCCGCCTCATAAGATTGGTCGAGTGGCGGGATCCTCCTGGCTCCACGAGGGTTGTCCTTGTTCCCAGTGATGGCAGTCATCCACCTCTCCAGTGTGGCATCGTCGACCTCCTCTGGGTGGACCCGACTAGTGTCTTCAGTACCAGAATACAGCCACATCGGGTGGCTCCGGTACTGGAGTGGTTGGATGCGCCGCCGAAGGAAAACCTCCAGAAGGTCCATGCTGGTCACACCGTCATGAATCAACTGAACTACTCGCTCCATCAACATTTTTACCTGAGCCTTCTCCTCCGGAACTACTTTCAGAGAGGATGGCTTGTTCACTCGACTCATAGAGAAGGGAGGGAACCCAGTCGACTGGTCTTGGCAGTAAAACCAGGTCGACTGCCACCCTCTGACTGACTCGGGAAGGGTCATAGCTGGGAAAGCGCTCTTACTCCTCATCTGGACCCCAAGACCCCCACACATCTGGATTACCTAAGTTCTCTCGTCATTGGGGCTGGCCTTTTTGACCGTCTGAGAACGACAAGTGAATATGTGTTTGAAGAGGCCCCAGTGCGGCCGACAACCCAAGAAGTTCTCACACAAAGATACAAAGGCGGAGAGATAGGCAATGGAATTTGGGGTAAAATGGTGAAGCTGAGCTTCGAAGAAATTCAGAAACCCTCAAAAGAAAAGATGCAGTGACAGAGAGAACCCTCGATCTACATGAGTCGCCAAGAGGACACACTCACCCTCCTGAGGCTGTGGCTGACACTCCATCCCCGGGAGCCTCGCCGCCCCGTGCACAATCAGGCCTTCGTCGGCCAGGTCGTCGAGATCCTTTTGGGTGATGGTCAAGCGGATCCAATCACCCTGGATCCAACCTTGCGGCAAACGGGACCGCGATGAGGATCCCCCTCGACTGGTCGCTCTCCCCTTCGCTTTTGCTGCCGCCGTCGCCTTCTTCGCCCGCTCCAAAGCCGCCGTCTTCTCTTTCACCATTGTCGCCGACGAGGCCGGAGCAGAGCAGCGACGTCGGGCAGTTGGTGGGTGTAGCGGATGAATCTGGAGGCGAGGCAGGAGAAAATGAGGAGGCACTGTTCAAAAACCTCCACCGGTTTCCTTATATGGAGTCACTTCCGAGTGTCTGACAAGTAGGCCCAGGCGATCCTGTCAAATCCCGAAACAGTCGCACAAGTGATACGTGGCGAAAAAGGCGGCCCGAGAATCGAGGCATCCCTGCCTTATCCCGTCCGAGTACCGCGGTCTTCTCTGCTTCGCGCGCTCCCCAAAATTCGGATCCCACTAAATACGCTAACCACAGGGCAACTTGTCAGACGGGAGATCTCCTGCGATCTGTCGCTCGGAAATCCCCAAGTTCATAAAGTTCACTCGACAGATATAAAGAATGGATCAAGGCGACTGAACGAAAGTTGACACCCTCACTTGAAAGTCATTGATCCAGAGCAAAACACCTTTACAACATCAAAAAGCAGGTCGGAAATATTGCCAACTCCTTCCTCACTCAAACCTCGATCCATTCGGGGGCTACTGATGAAGTCATGTACCTAGGGTAGGGTCATGAACCTGACCAAGGTACCCTCCCCAAGGACATCTCTTAGAAGAAGCAGTCTTCCAGTCGACCAAGAGAGACTCCACTCGACGGACTAGAAGACACTCGACGTACCTGAAGACACTCGACCATGAAGACTCACTCGACCACCAGGAGATCAGGATCTACTCTGTATCCAAACGGTCTGTAATTAAGTAGTCTTAATGGTCATGATGGCACTTTATGTAGGGCGTTACCAGTAATGCCAGACCTTAATGTACTTTAACCCTCTGCTACGTGGGCTGGCTGGGGTCTTGGCGTCCTCTATATAAGCCACCCCCCTCCACTGGTAGAAGGGTTCGCACCCCTGTAACTCTCACACACATAATCCAGTCGACCGCCTCCGGGCTCCGAGACGTAGGGCTGTTACTTCCTCTGAGAAGGGCCCGAACTCGTAAAACACTTGTGTGTACAACTGCTCCATAGCTAGGATCTTGCCTCTCCATACCTACCCCCATTCTACTGTCAGACTTAGAACCACGACACGGGGTCCTAGTGGAAACTAAGGGATATTAAGGCCTCCTTTTAATAGAGTACCGGACCAAAGCATTAACACATAGTGAATACATGAACTCCTCAAACTATGGTCATCACCGAGAAGTATCCCGATTATTGTCACTTCGGGGTTGTCGGATCATAACACATAATAGGTGACTATAGACTTGCAAGATAGGATCAAGAACTCACATATATTCATGAAAACATAATAGGTTCAGATCTGAAATCATGGCACTTAGGCCCTAGTGACAAGCATTAAGCATAGCAAAGTCATACCAACATCAATCTCAGAACATAGTGGATACTAGGGATCAAACCTTAACAAAACTAACTTGATTACATGGTAAATCTCATCCAACCCATCACCGTCCAGCAAGCCTATGGTGGAATTACTCACGCACGGCGGTGAGCATCATGAAATTGGTGATGGAGGATGGTTGATGATGATGACGGCGATGAATCCCCCTCTCCAGAGCCTCGAACGGACTCCAGATCAGCCCTCTCAAGAGAGATTAGGGCTTGGCGGCGGCTCCGTATCATAAAATGCGATGAAACTTTCTCTCTGATTTTTTTTCTCTGCGAAAGCCAATATATGGAGTTGAAGTTGAGGTCGGTGTACGTCTAGGGGCCCCACAAGGCAGGGGGCGCGCCCTAGGGTCCCCCACCCTTGTGGATAGGGTGTGGCCCCCCTGACGCTAATTCTTTTGCCAGTATTTTTTATTAATTCTGAAAAGTTGCTCCGTGGATTTTCTTGTCATTCCGAGAACTTTTATTTCTGCACAAAAATAACACCATGGCAGTTCTGCTGAAAACAACGTCAGTCCAGGTTAGTTCCATTCAAATCATGCAAGTTAGAGTCCAAAATAAGGGCAAAAGTGTTTGGAAAAGTAGATATGACAGAGACGTATCAACTCCCCCAAGCTTAAATCTTTGCTTGTCCTCAAGCAATTCAGTTGACAAACTGAAAGTGATAAATAAAAAATTTTACAATCTCTGTTTGCTCTTGTTGTTGTAAATATGCAAAGCCAGCATTCAAGTTTTTAGCAAAGATTATGAGCTAACCATATTCACAATAACACTTAGGTCTCATGTTTACCCATATCAATGGCATAATCAACTAGCGAGCAATAATAATAAATCTCGGATGACAACACTTTCTCAAAACAATCATAATATGATATAACTGAAGGAAATATGCCCTAGAGGCAATAATAAAGTTATTATTTATTTCCTCATATCATGATAAATGTTTATTATTCATGCTAGAATTGTATTAACCGGAAACATGATACATGTGTGAATACATAGACAAACTTAATGTCACTAGTATGCCTCTACTTGACTAGCTCATTAATCAAAGATGGTTATGTTTCCTAACCATAGACATGTGTTGTCATTTGATTAACGGGATCACATCATTAGGAGAATGATGTGATTGACTTGACCCATTCCGTTAGCTTAGCACTTGATCGTTTAGTATGTTGCTATTGCTTTCTTCATGACTTAGACAAGTTCCTGTAACTATGAGATTATGCAACTCCCATTTACCGGAGGAACACTTTCTGTGCTACCAAACTACACAACGTAGCTGGGTGATTATAAAGGAGCTCTACAGGTGTCTCCAAAGGTACATGTTGAGTTGGCATATTTTGAGATTAGGTTTTGTCACTCCGACTATCGGAGAGGTATCTCTGGGACCTCTCGGTAATGCACATCACTATAAGCCTTGCAAGCAATGTAGCCAATGAGTTAGTTACGGAATGATGCATTACATAATGAGTAAAGAGACTTGCCAGTAACGAGATTGAACTAGGTATTGAGATACCGACGATCGAATCTCGGGCAAGTAACATACCCATGACAAAGGGAACAACGTATGTTGTTATGCGGTTTGACCGATAAAGATCTTCGTAGAATATGTAGGAGCCAATATGAGAATCCAGGTTCCGCTATTGGATATTGACCGGAAACAGTTCTAGGTCATGTCTACATAGTTCTCGAACCCGTAGGGTCCGCACGCTTAAGGTTTCGATGACAATTATATTATGAGTTTATGAGTTTTGATGTACCGAAGTTTGTTTGGAATTCCGAATGTGATTACGGACATGACGAGGAGTCTCTAAATGGTCGAGACATGAAGATTGATATATTGGAAGCCTATATTTGGATGTCGGAAGTGTTCCGGGTGAAATCAGGATTTTACCGGAGTACCGGGAGGTTACCGGAACCCCCGGGAGCTTAATGGGCCTACATGGGCCTTAGTGGAAATAGAGGGCAGCAAGGGGAGTGTGGGGGCGCGCCCCCCATGGTCCAAACCGAATTGGTTTAGGGAAAGGGGGGCCGGCCCCCCTCTTTCCTTCTCCTCCTCTCCCTTTTCTTCCCCTCTACTAGTCCAACAAGGAAGGAGGAGTCCTACTCCCGGTGGGAGTAGGAATCCCCATGGCGCGCCCCCTCCTAGGCCGGCCGCCCCCTCCCCCCTTGCTCCTTTATATACGGGGGCAGGGGGCACCTCTAAGAGACACCAATTGATCTCTTGATCTCTTAGCCGTGTGCAGTGCCCCCCTCCACCATAGTCCTTGATAATATTGTAGCCGTGCTTAGGCGAAGCCCTGCGATGGTAGAACATCAAGATCGTCACCACGCCGTCGTGCTGACAGAACTCTTCCCCAACATTCTGCTGGATCGGAGTACGGGGATCGTCATCGAGCTGAACGTGTGCTAGAACTCGGAGGTGCCGTAGTTTCGGTGCTTGATCGGTCGGGCCGTGAAGACGTACGACTACATCAACCGCGTTGTTCTAACGTTTCTGCTTTCGGTCTACGAGGGTACATGGACAACACTCTCCCCTCTCGTTGCTATGCATCACCATGATCTTGCGTGTGCGTAGGATTTTTTTGAAATTACTACGTTCCCCAACAGTGGCATCGGAGCCTGGTTTTATGCGTAGATGTTATATGCACGAGTAGAACACAAGTGAGTTGTGGGCGATACAAGTCATACTGCTTACCAGCATGTCATACTTTGGTTCGGCGGTATTGTTCGATGAAGCGACCCGAACCGACATTACGCGTACGCTTACGTGAGACTGGTTCTACCGACGTGCTTTGCACACAGGTGGCTGGCAGGTGTCTGTTTCTCCAACTTTAGTTGAACCGAGTGTGGCTACGCCCGGTCCTTGCGAAGGTTAAAACAACACTAACTTGACGAACTATCGTTGTGGTTTTGATGCGTAGGTAAGAACGGTTCTTGCTCAGCCCGTAGTAGCCACGTAAAATTTGCAACAACAAAGTAGAAGACGTCTAACTTGTTTTTGCAGGGCATGTTGTGATGTGATATGGTCAAGACGTGATGCTATATTTTATTGTATGAGATGATCATGTTTTGTAACCGAAGTTATCGACAACTGGCAAGAGCCATATGGTTGTCGCTTTATTGTATGAAATGCAAACGCCCTGTAATTGCTTTACTTTATCACTAAGCGGTAGCGATAGTCGTAGAAGCAATAGATGGCATAAACGACAACGATGCTACGATGGAGATCAAGGTGTCGCGCCGGTGACGATGGTGATCACGACGGTGCTTCGGAGATGGAGATCACAAGCACAAGATGATGATGGCCATATCATATCACTTATATTGATTGCATGTGATGTTTATCCTTTATGCATCTTATCTTGCTTTGATTGACGGTAGCATTTTAAGATGATCTCTCACTAATTATCAAGAAGTGTTCTCCCTGAGTATGCACCATTACGAAAGTTCTTCGTGCTGAGACACCACGTGATGATCGGGTGTGATAGGCTCTACGTTCAAATACAACGGGTGCAAAACAGTTGCACACGCGGAATACTCAGGTTAAACTTGACGAGCCTAGCATATACAGATAGGGACAATTGCATTTTTACCCCTAGTTGGTTCCTACCCACGGGTTTTGCCCTTACTTTTCGAGTTTGCTCAGTTTTGCCCTTACTTTTTCCATCGAGGTCCCTCGAATGCCCTTTGACCGTTTGACCAAAACTTTGAAAATTCATAACTAATTCATATGAACTCAGAAAAATGCAAATAAGATATCAAAATGTTCATATAAACATTACCTTTATGGGCATATCATTTGCATTTAGGACAAAAGCATCGTTTAAACTACCCGAGGTAATTAATGTTATTAACATTATTAAAAATAAATAGGTATAAACAATATTTTTTTTCATGAATAAAAATTATATGCAAATGTAGGTGATGTTTTCTGACCATTCTGATACCTTATTTGCATTTTCCTGAGTTCGTATCAACTTGTTATGAAGTTTCCAAATAATGGTCAAAGTCGTTAGAACATTCATAACAAGTTGATACAAACTCAAAAATTGCAAATAAGTTATCAGGATGTTCAGAAAACATCACGTACATTTGCATGTATTTTTTATTCATGAAAAAAATATATTGTTTATACCTATTTATTTTAATAATGTTAATAACATTAATTACCTCGGGTAGTTTAAATGATGCTTTTGTCCTGAATGCAAATGATATGCCCATAAAGGTAATGTTTATCTGAACATTTTGATATCTTATTTGCATTTTTCTAAGTTCGTATGAATTAGTTATGATTTTTCAAAGTTTTGGTCAAACAGTCAAAGGGCATTCGTGGGACCTCGATGGAAAAAGTAAGGGCAAAACTGAGCAAGCTTGAAAAGTAAGGGCAAAACCCGTGGGTAGGAACCAACTAAGGGTAAAAATGCAATTGTCCCATACAGATATGGCCTCGGAACATGGAGACTGAAAGGTCGAACATGAATCATATAGTAGATATGATCAACATAGTGATGTTCACCATTGAAACTACTCCATCTCACGTGATGATCGGACATGGTTTAGTTGATTTGGATCACGTGATCACTTAGATGACTAGAGAGATGTCTATCTAAGTGGGAGTTCTTAAGTAATATGATTAATTGAACTTAAATTTATCATGAACTTAGTACCTGATAGTATTTTTCTTGTCTATGTTTGTTATAGATAGATGGCTCGTGCCGTTGTTCCGTTGAATTTTAATGCGTTCCTTGAGAAAGCTAAGTTGAAAGATGATGGTAGAAATTACACGGACTGGGTCCGTAACTTGAGGATTATCCTCATTGCTGCACAGAAGAATTACGTCCTGGAAGCACCACTGGGTGCCAGGCCTGCTGCAGATGCAACTGACGACGTTAAGAATGTCTGGCAGAGCAAAGCCGATGACTACTTGATAGTTCAGTGTGCCATGCTTTACGGCTTAGAATCGGGACTTCAACGACGTTTTTAACGTCATGGAGCATATGAGATGTTCTAGGAGTTGAAGTTAATATTTCAAGCAAATGCCCAGATTGAGAGATATGAAGTCTCTAATAAGTTCTATAGCTATAATATGGAGGAGAATAGTTCTGTCAGTGAACATATACTCAAAATGTCTGGGTATAATAATCACTTGATTCAACTGGGAGTTAATCTTCGTGATGATAGTGTCATTGATAGAATTCTTCAATCATTGCCACCAAGCTATAAGAGCTTCGTGATGAACTATAATATGCAAGGGATGGACAAGACTATTCCCGTGCTCTTCACAATACTAAAGGCTGCGGAGGTAGAAATCAAGAAGGAGCATCAAGTGTTGATGGTCAATAAGACCACCAGTTTCAAGAAAAAGGGTAAAGGGAAGAAGAAGGGGAACTTCAAAAACAACAACAAGCAAGTTGCTGCTCAAGAGAAGAAACCCAAATCTAGACCTAAGCTTGAGACTGAGTGCTTCTACTGCAAGTAGACTGTACATTGGAAGCGGAACTGCCCCAAGTATTTGGCGGATAAGAAGGATGTCAAGGTGAACAAAGGTATGTGATATACATATTATTAATGTTTACCTTACTAATGCTCGCAGTAGCACCTGGGTATTTGATACTGGTTCTGTTGCTAATATTTGCAACTCGAAACAGGGACTACAGATTAAGCGAAGATTGGCTAAGGACGAGGTGACGATGCGCGTGGGAAATGGTTCCAAAGTCGATGTGATCACGGTCGGCACGCTACCTCTACATCTACCATCGGGATTAGTTTGAGACCTGAATAATTGTTATTTGGTGCCAGCATTGAGCATGAACATTATATCTGGATCTTGTTTGATGCGAGACGGTTATTCATTTAAATCAGAGAATAATGGTTGTTCTATTTATATGAGTAATATCTTTTATGGTCATGCACCCTTGAAGAGTGGTCTATTTTTATTAAATCTCGATAGTAGTGATACACATATTCATAATGTTGAAGCCAAAAGATGCAGAGTTGATAATGATAGTGCAACTTATTTGGGGCACTGCCGTTTGGGTCATATTGGTGTAAAGCGCATGAAGAAACTCCATACTGATGGACTTCTGGAATCACTTGATTATGAATCACTTGGTACTTGCGAACCGTGCCTCATGGGTAAGATGACTAAAACGCCGTTGTCCGGAACTATGGAGCGAGCAACTGATTTGTTGGAAATCATACATACTGATGTATGTGCTCCAATGAATATTGAGGCTCGTGGCGGGTATCGTTATTTTCTCACCTTCACAGATGATTTGAGCAAATATGGGTATATCTACTTGATGAAACACAAGTCTGAAACATTTGAAAAGTTCAAAGAATTTCAGAGTGAAGTGGAAAATCATCGTAACAAGAAAATAAAATTTCTACGATCTGATCATGGAGGAGAATATTTGAGTTATGAGTTTGGTTTACATTTGAAGCAATGCGGAATAGTTTCGCAACTCACGCCACCCGGAACGCCACAACGAAATGGTGTGTCCGAACATCGTAATCGTACTTTACTAGATATGGTCGATCTATGATGCCTCTTACTGATTTACTGCTATCGTTTTGGGGTTATGCTTTAGAGACGGCCGCATTCACGTTAAATAGGGCACCATCAAAATCCGTTGAGACGACGCCTTATGAACTGTGGTTTGGCAAGAAACCAAAGTTGTCGTTTCTTAAAGTTTGGGGCTGCGATGCTTATGTGAAGAAACTTCAACCAGATAAGCTCGAACCCAAATCAGAGAAATGTGTCTTCATAGGATACCGAAAAGAAACTATTGGGTACACCTTCTATCACAGATCTGAGGGCAAGATTTTTGTTGCTAAATTCGGATCCTTTCTAGAGAAGGAGTTTCTCTCGAAAGAAGTGAGTGGGAGGAAAGTAGAACTTGATGAGGTAACTGTACCTGCTCCCTTATTGGAAAGTAGTTCATCACAAGAACCAGTTCCTATGACAACTACACCAATCAGTGAGGAAGCTAATGATATTGATCATGAAACTTCAGATCAAGTTACTACCGAACCTCGTAGGTCAACCAGAGTAAGATCCGCACCAGAGTGGTACGGTAATCCTATTCTGGAAGTCATGTTACTTGACCATGGCGAACCTACAAACTATGAGGAAGCGATGATGAGCCCAGATTCTGCAAAATGGCTTGAGGCCATGAAATTTGAGATGGGATCCATGTATGAGAACAAAGTATGGACTTTGGTTGACTTGCCCGATGATTGGCAAGCCATCGAGAATAAATGGATCTTCAAGAAGAAGACTGACGCTGATGGTAATATAACTGTCTACAAAGCTCGACTTGTTGTGAAAGGTTTTCGACAAGTTCAAGGGGTTGACTACGATGAGACTTTCTCACTCGTAGTGATGCTTAAGTCTGTCCGAATCATGTTAGCAATCGCTGCATTTTATGATTATGAAATTTGGCAAATGGATGTCAAAACTGCATTCCTGAATGGATTTCTGGAAGAAGAGTTGTATATGATGCATCCGGAAGGTTTTGTCGATCCAAAAGGTGCTAACAAAGTGTGCAAGATCCAGTGATCCATTTATGGACTGGTGCAAGCCTCTCAGAGTTGGAATAAACGCTTTGATAGTGTGATCAAAGCATATGGTTTTATACAGACTTTTGGAGAAGCCTGTATTTACAAGAAAGTGAGTGGGAGCTCTGTAGCATTTCTGATATTATATGTAGATGACATATTGTTAACTGGAAATGATATAAAATTTCTGGATAGCATAAAGGGATACTTGAATAAAAGTTTTTTGATGAAAGACCTCGGTGAAGCTGCTTACATATTGGGCATCAAGATCTATAGAGATAGATCAAGACGCTTGATTGGACTTTCACAAAGCACATACCTTGATAAAGTTTTGAAAAAGTTCAAAATCGATCAGGCAAAGAAACGATTCTTGCCTGTATTACAAGGTGTGGAGTTGAGTCAGACTCAATGCCCAACCACAGCAGAAGATAGAGAGAAAATGAAAGATGTTCCCTATGCTTCAGCCATAGGCTCTATCATGTATGCAATGCTGTGTACCAGACCTGACGTATGCTTAGCAATAAGCTTGGCAGGGAGGTACCAAAGTAATTCAGGAGTGGATCACTGGACAACGATCAAGAATATCCTGAAATACCTAAAAATGACTAAGGATATGTTTCTCGTTTATGGAGGTGACAAAGAGCTAGTCGTAAATGGTTACGTCGATGCAAGCTTTGACACTGATCCGGACGATTCTAAATCGCAAACCGGATACGTGTTTATATTGAACCGTGGAGCTGCCAGTTGGTGCAGTTCTAATCAAAGCGTCGTGGCGGGATCTACATGTGAAGCGGAGTACATAGCTACTTCGGAGGCAGCAAATGAAGGAGTCTGGATGAAAGAGTTCATTTCCGATCTAGGTGTCATACCTAGTGCATCGGGACCAATGAAGATCTTCTGTGACAATACTGGTGCAATTGCCTTGGCAAAGGAATCCAGATTTCACAAGAGGACCAAGCACATCAAGAGACGCTTCAATTCCATCCGGGACCAAGTCCAGGTGGGAGACATAGAGATTTGCAAGATACATACAAATCTGAATGTTGCAGACACGTTGACTAAGCCTCTTCCACGAGCAAAACATGATCAGCACCAAGACTCCATGGGTGTTAGAATCATTACTGTGTAATCTAGATTATTGACTCTAGTGCAAGTGGGAGACTAAAGGAAATATGCCCTAGAGGCAATAATAAAGTTATTATTTATTTCCTCATATCATGATAAATGTTTATTATTCATGCTAGAATTGTATTAACCGGAAACATGATACATGTGTGAATACATAGACAAACTTAATGTCACTAGTATGCCTCTACTTGACTAGCTCATTAATCAAAGATGGTTATGTTTCCTAACCATAGACATGTGTTGTCATTTGATTAATGGGATCACATCATTAGGAGAATGATGTGATTGACTTGACCCATTCCGTTAGCTTAGCACTTGATCGTTTAGTATGTTGCTATTTCTTTCTTCATGACTTATACAAGTTCCTATAACTATGAGATTATGCAACTCCCGTTTATCGGAGGAACACTTTGTGTGCTACCAAACTTCACAACGTAGCTGGGTGATTATAAAGGAGCTCTACAGGTGTCTCCAAAGGTACATGTTGAGTTGGCGTATTTCGAGATTAGGTTTTGTCACTCCGATTGTCGAAGAGGTATCTCTGGGCCCTCTCGGTAATGCACATCACTATAAGCCTTGCAAACAATGTAGCTAATGAGTTAGTTACAGAATGATGCATTACATAACGAGTAAAGAGACTTGCCAGTAACGAGATTGAACTAGGTATTGAGATACCGACGATCGAATCTCGGGCAAGTAACATACCAATGACAAAGGGAACAACGTATGTTGTTATGCGGTTTGACCGATAAAGATCTTCGTAGAATATGTAGGAGCCAATATGAGCATCCAGGTTCCGCTATTGGTTATTGACCAGAAATAGTTCTAGGTCATGTCTACATAGTTCTCAAACCCGTAGGGTCCACACGCTTAAGGTTTCGATGACAGTTATATTATGAGTTTATGAGTTTTGATGTACCGAAGTTTGTTAGGAGTCCCAAATGTGATTACGGACATGACGAGGAGTCTCGAAATGGTCGAGACATGAAGATTGATATATTGGAAGCCTATATTTGGATGTCGGAAGTGTTCCGGGTGAAATCGGGATTTTACCGGAGTACCGGGAGGTTACCGGAACCCCCCGGGAGCTTAATGGGCCTACATGGGTCTTAGTGGAAATAGAGGGCAGCAAGGGGAGTGTGGGGTGCGCCCCCCAAGGCCCAAACTGAATTGGTTTAGGGCAAGGGGGGCCGCCCCCCCTCTTTCCTTCTCCTCCTCTCCTAGTCCAACAAGGAAGGAGGGAGTCCTACTCCCGGTGGGAGTAGGACTCCCCATGGCGCGCCCCCTCCTAGGCCGGCCGCCCCTCCCCCTTTCTCCTTTATATATGGGGGCAGGGGGCACCTCTAAGAGACAACAATTGATCTCTTGATCTCTTAGCCGTGTGCGGTGCCCCCCCTCCACCATAGTGCTCGATAATATTCTAGCGGTGCTTAGGCGAAGCCCTGCAATGGTAGAACATCAAGATCATCAACACACCGTCGTGTTGACGGAACTCTTCCCCGACATTCTGCTGGATCGGAGTACGGGGATCATCATAGAGATGAACGTGTGCTAGAACTCGGAGGTGCCGTAGTTTCGGTGCTTGATCGGTCGGGCCGTGAAGACGTACGACTACATCAACCACGTTGTTCTAACGCTTCCACTTTCGGTCTACGAGGGTACATGGACAACACTCTCCCCTCTTGTTGCTATGCATCACCATGATCTTGCGTGTGCGTAGGATTTTTTTTGAAATTACTACGTTCCCCAACAATAACAAGGTGGTATCTCACTAGCCCTTTCTGAGACTACAAAATATAAATGCAGAGCACGTTTAAAGATCAAGGACTGACGAAACATTGTAATTCATGGTAAAAGAGATCCAGTCGTAGTCATACCCAATATAAACTAATAGTAATGCATGAAAATGACAGCGGGGCTCTCCAGCGGGTGATTTTTAATAAGAGGGTGATGCCTCAACATAAAAGTAAATAGATAGGCCCTTCGCAGAGGGAAGCAGGGATTTGTAGAGGTGCCAGAGCTCGATTTTGAAATAGAGATAAATAACATTTTGAGCGGTATACTTTCACTGTCAACATAACAACCGAGAGATCTCGATATCTTCCATGCTACACACATTATAGGCGGTTCCCAAACAGAATGGTAAAGTTTATACTCCCCCGCCACCAACAAGCATCAATCCATGGCTTGCCCGAAACAACGGGTGCCTCCAACTAGCAACAATCCTGGGGAGTTTTGTTTGCAATTATTTTGATTTGATTTGAGCATGGGACTGGGCATCCTGGTGACCAGCCATTTTCTCGTGAATGAGGAGCGGAGTACACTCCTCTTGAGAATAACCCACCTAGCATGGAAGATACATATAGCCCTAGTTGATACATGAGCTGCTCGAGCATACAAAACAGAATTTCATTAGGTTTGGAGTTTGGCACATACAAATTTACTTGGAACGACAGGTAAATACCACATATAGGAAGGTATGGTGGACTCATATGGAATAACTTTGGGGTTTATGGAGTTTGGATGCACAAGCAGCACTCCCGCTTAGTACAAGTGAAGGCTAGAAAGAGACTGGGAAGCAACCAACTGAGAGAGCGACAACAGTCATGAACATGCATTAAAATTAATCAACACCGGGTGCAAGCATGAGTAGGATATAATCCACCATGAACATAAATATCGTGAAGGCTATGTTGATTTTGTTTCAACTACATGCGTGAACATGTGCCAAGTCAAGTCACTCGAATCATTCAAAGGAGGATACCACCCTATCATACCACATCACAACCATTTTAATAGCATGTTGGCATGCAAGGTAAACCATTATAAACTCATAGCTAATTAATCATGGCATAAGCAACTATAATATCTAATTGTCATTGCAAACATGTTTATTCATAATAGGCTGAATTAGGAACGATGAACTAATCATATTTACAAAAACAAGAGAGGTCGAGTTCATACCAGCTTCTCTCATCTCAATCAGTCCATCATATATCGTCATTATTGCCTTTCACTTGCACGACCGAATGGTGTGTATAATAATAATAGTGGACGTGCATTGGACTAAGCTGGAATCTGCAAGCATTCAATTCAAGGGAGAAGACATGGTAATATGGGCTCTTGGTTAAATGAACAATCATGCATATGATAGCCACTAGACATTTTCATTATGGTCTTCTCCTCTCGACCCCCAAAGGAAAGAAAAGAAATAAAACTATTTACATGGGAAAGCTCCCAACAAGCAAAAGAAGAACGAGAAATCTTTTTGGGTTTTCTTTTAATTACTACTACAAGCATAGAAAGTAAACTAACTATTTTTTTGGCTTTTTTCTTAAGGTTTATCAAACACACAAGAAGAAAGCTAGAAAAAGAAATTGAACTAGCATGGATAATACAATGAAAGAGTATGATCACCGACAACTAGAATGAGTGTGTGAACATGAATGTAATGTCGGTGAGAAATACGTACTCCCCCAAGCTTAGGCTTTTGGCCTAAGTTGGTCTATGGCCATGGGTAGCCTGACTGATATCCAAAGTTGTAACTGGGGTCGTACTGAGATGCTGCAGCCATTGGCTCTTGAGCTGCTGCCTGGAGGCGAGCTGCCTCCATCCTCCTCTCGTACTCATTTGCCTCCTCCCTGGTGATAACGTATCTTCCTTTTTCCTGATAATCAAAGAGGGCAGGAGCAGGGAGAGTAATATGGACAACGGGACATCTGTCAAAGATTAGTCGATATTGGAGGAATTGTTCATTCCTCTTAAGAAAATGATGACTGACCATGGCATTATAATCTAAAAAAGCAGGAGGCAACTTCCTATCATCTTCATGTGGAGGTATACCAAGATAATTAGCCACACGGGTCGCATAAATCCCTCCAAACAAATCTCCAACTAAACCATTGTTATGCAACCTACGTGCAACAATTGCCCCCAAGTTGTATTGTTTGTCACCTAATACATCACTCTTGAGAACACAAAGATCGGAAACACACATGTGACATGCTTCATCTTTACTGTTAATGCATCTACCAATGAAAAGAGCAAAATAATGTATAGCAGGAAAGTGGATGCTCCCTATGGTAGCTTGTGCTATTTCTCTAGATTCTCCCAGAGTGATACTAGCAAGAAAGTCCTTATATTCAGATTTATGAGGTTCATTAACACTACCCCACTGCGGGAGTTTACAAGCAGTAGTAAAATCTTCCAGGTCCATGGTATATGATTTATCATAAATATCGAACAGAACACTTTGAGAATTACGCGAAGATGTAAATTTAAACTTTCTCACGAATTAATCAGTCAAATAGTAGTACTGAGGACACTTATCTTGCATGAAGTCCTCAAGATCGGCATTATGCACATATGCATCAAATTCATCCTTGATGCCTGCATTAACCATAAACTCTTTTGACGGCCATTCACAAGGCCACACCTCAGCTTCCCTTGGTGGTTCATCGTCCTGCTCACGCATTGCGAGCCTGGGTCCTTTCTTTCTTGAAGAACCACCTTGGTATATTTTCCTAGACATATTTCTTCCTCTGAAAAATTTCTGAAACTTTTAGTAACTCAAAATGAAAGTGAATCAAACATAACAATATTGATAACAACTACTCCCACAAGTGCCTAGAGCCTATATCATGCATTAAAACTACTTGGAACCATACAAATTTGACATGCAAGCTCAAGAACAGGGTCACCTAGGCAGCAAAAAATTGCAATGAATAAAGCACTAGAACAAACACTAATTGGACCATTGGAGGAGTCACATACCAAGGAACAATCCCCCAAAGCAGTTTTGTGAATGAAGCTTTGAGCAAGGAGATCGAAAATGGCAGGAAAGTGAGCTAGAACTCATGCTTGAGCTGGATGGTGAATTTTTTTGGGAGGAAGAAGAAGTGTGTGGGTGCAAGAATAAGTGGAGGGGGGCCACCGTGGGCCCACGAGGCAGGGGGTGCACCCTATAGGGGTGGGCGCGCCCTGGACCCTCGTGGCCAGGTGCCAGCTCCCCCCGCTGTGTTCTAAGTGCCAAATATTCTCAAATATTCCAAAAAATCATACTAAATTGGCAGGGCATTTGGAGAACTTTTATTTTCAGGGTATTTTTTATTGCATGGATAATTCAGAAAACAGATAGAAAATACTATTTTGCTTTATTTATTCTAAATAACAGAAAGTAAAAAGAGGGTACAGAAGGTTGCGCCTTCTAACTTCATCCATCTCATGATCATCAAAAGGAATCCACAAACAAGGTTGATCAAGTCTTGTTAACAAACTCATTCCGAATAACATGGAACCGGAGAATTTTTGAATAACACTAGGTTACCTCAACGGGGATATGCACATCCCCAATAATAAGAATATCATATTTCTTCTTGACAGTAGGAAGAGGAAATTCAAAACCTCCAATAATAATCGTTGGAATTTTTCCAATAGAATTGATGCTATGAACTTGAGGTTGTTTCCTCGGAAAGTGTACCGTATGCTCATTACCATTAAGATGAAAAGTGATCTTGCCTCTGTTGCAATCAATAACAACCCCTACAACATTCGAAAAGGGTCTACCAAGGATAATCGACATACTATCCTCCTCGGGAATATCAAGAATAACAAAGTCCATTAAGATAGTGACATTTGCAACCACAACAGGCACATCCTCACAAATATCGACATGTATAGCAGTTGATTTATCGGCCATTTGCAAAGATATTTCAGTCGGTGTCAACTTATTCAATTCAATTCTACGATATAAAGATAGTGGCTTAACACTAACACCAACGCCAAGATCACATAAATCAGTTTTAATATAGTTTCTTTTAATGGAGCATGGTATAGTTGGTACCCCTGGATCTCCAAGTTTCTTTGATATTCCACCCTTGAAAGTATAATTAGCAAGCATGGTGGAAATTTCAGCTTCCGGTATCTTTCTTTTATTTGTAATAATATCCTTCATATACTTAGCATAAGGATTTACTTTAAGCATATCAGTTAAGCGCATACGTAAGAAGATAGGTCCAATCATTTCAGCAAAGCGCTCAAAATCCTCATCATCCTTTTCCTTGGATGGTTTAGGAGGAAAAGGCATGGGTTTCTAAACCCATGGTTCTCTTTCTTTACCGTGCTTCCTAGCAACAGAGTCTCTCTTATCATAACATTGATTCTCTGATTATGGGTTATCAAGATCAACAGCAGGCTCAATCTCTACATCATTATTGCTAGGTTGAGCATCAACATGAACATTATCATTAACATTATCACTAGGTTTATGTTCATCACCAGATTGTGTTTCAGCATCAGAAATAGAAATACCATTGGGATTCTCAGGTGTGTCTACAACAGGTTCACTAGAAGTATGCAAAGTACTATCATTTTTCTTTTTCTTCTTTCTAGAAGGACTAGGTGCATCTAAATTATTTCTCTGAGAATCTTGCTCGATTCTCTTAGGGTGGCCTTCAGGATACAAAGGTTCCTGAGTCATTCTACCAGTTCTAGTAGCCACTCTAACAACAAAGTCATGTTTATTATTTAATTCATCAAGCAGATCGCTTTGAGAAGTACTTGCTCTGCTTGAGTGGTAACCATAGAAGCATAATTACTAATGAGTTTAAGTTCACCTTTAACTCTAGCCATATAATCACTCAAGCGTCCAATCATGTAAGAATTACTCTTTAATTCTCTACCAACATAAGCATTAAAGTTTTCTTGCCTAGCCATAAAGTCATCAAATTCATCTAAACATTGGCTAGGTAATTTAGTAGATGGGATTTCAACCTTATCGTATCTATAGAGAGAATTTACCTTTACTACCTGTGTCGGGTTATCAAGACCATGTGTTTCTTCAATAGGTGGCAAATTAAGACCATGTATTTCTTCAACAGGAGGTAAATTCTTAACATCTTCAGCTTCAATACCTTTTTCTTTCATAGATTTCTTTGCCTCTTGCATATCTTCAGACTGAGAAATAGAACTCCCCTTTTCTTCTGAGTTGGTTTAAGAATAGGCTTAGGAATTGGCACAGGAATTGGCTCAGGAAGAGTCCAATTATTTTCATTAGTCAACATATTATTCAATAGTAATTCAGCTTGATCGACTGTTCTTTCCCTGAAAACACAACCAACACAACTATCCAAGTGGTCCTTGGAAGCATCAGTTAGTCCATTATAAAAGATATCAAGTATTTCATTTTTCTTAAGAGGATGATCAGGCAAAGCATTAAGTAAACAGAGAAGCCTCCCCCAAGCTTGTGGGAGACTCTCTTGTTCAATTTGCACAAAATTATATATTTCCCTCAAGGCAGCTTGTTTCTTATGAGCAGAGAAATATTTAGTAGAGAAGGAATAAATCATATCCTGGGGACTACGCACACAACCAGGATCAAGAGAATTAAACCAAGTTTTAGCATCACCCTTTAATGAGAACGGAAATATCTTAAGGATATTATAGTAGCGAGATTTCTCATCATTAGTGAACATGGTGGCTATATCATTCAATTTAGTAAGATGTGCCACAACAGTTTCAGATTCATAGCCATACAAAGGATCAGATTCAACCAAAGTAATTATCTCAGGATCGACAGAGAATTCATAATCCTTATCAGTTAGAAAGGTAGGTGAAGTAGCAAAAGCAGGGTCATATTTCATTCTAGCATTCCGAGATTTATGTTTAAGTTTAGCTAATAACTTCTTAAGATCAGATCTATCATTGCAAGCAAGAAAATCTCTAGCAGTTTCTTCATCCATAACGTAACCCTCTGGAACAACAGGCAATTCATATTTAGGGGGAGAACCTTCATCATCACTATCTTCAATAATATCAGTTTCAATAATTTCATTCTCTCTAACCCTAGCAAGTTGTTCATCAAGAAATTCACCTAATGGCACAGTAGTATCAAGCATAGAAGTAGTTTCATCATAAGTATCATGCATAGCAGAAGTGGCATCATCAATAACATGCGACATATCATAATTCATAGCAGTAGCAGGTTTAGGTGTCGCAAGCTTACTCATAACAGAAGGAGAATCTAGTGCAGAGCTAGAAGGCAATTCCTTACCTCCCCTCATAGTTGAGGGATAAATCTTAGTTCTTTCGTCTTTCAAGTTCCTCATAGTGATCAGTAGATATAGATCCCAAGTGACTCAAAGAATAGAGCTATGATCCTCGGCAACAGCGCCAGAAAATAGTCTTGATAACCCACAAGTATAGGGGATAGCAACAGTTTTCGAGGGTAGAGTATTCAACCCAAATTTATTGATTCGACACAAGGGGAGCCAAAGAATATTCTCAAGTATTAGCAGTTGAGTTGTCAATTCAACCACACCTGGATAACTTAGTATCTGCAGCAAAGTATTTAGTAGCAAAGTAGTATGGAAGTAACGGTAACAGTAGCAAAAGTATCAGTAGAAGTTTTGTAGTAACTGTAACAGTAGCAACGGTAAATGAAAGTGCAACTATCCCTAGGTGGTTTTGGTAATTCATAACAACATATAGCTCACTGAGCTAATGCTATTCCAAGACTATTATTTCAGGAAAGCTCAATGAATGGCATGGTATGGATGATGAAAGTGGATCCCTCAAAATACCAATGACAAAGGATTGGCTCAAGCTCAAAAGCTCAAGACTCTTCATTTTACATTTTAGTGATCCAAGATCACATTGAGTCTATAGGAAAAGCCAATACTATCAAGAAGGGATGAGGTGTTGCTTAATGAGCCTCTTGCTTCATGTGCTTGGTGATATGCTCCAAAAACACTCAACTACTTTCTCACATCCACAAATGACCTAAACCTAGAGCCAAAATCGGTCACACCGATTCTTTCTATCCGGCGCCACCGAGTTCTAATGTCATAGCCACTGCCACAAACCCTAGGCAAATCGGTTCTACCGATAGGGATCTCGGTCTCACCGAGATGGGATTGTAATCTCTCTGTTTCCCTTTGCAACGTTTCGGTCTAACCGAAGTGAGCGATCGGTCCCACCGAGATTGCAATGTAAACTCTCTGTTTCCCTTTTGTAACATTCCGGTCTCACCGAAAAGAGCAAATCGGTCCCACCGAGTTTACCTGACCAACTCTCTGGAAAGCTTATTACCAAAATTGGTCCAACCGAGTTTGAGTAATCAGTCTTACCGAGATTACGCTATGCCCTAACCCTAACCATATCAGTCCTACCGAGTTGCATGTCGGTCCCACCGAAAATCCTAACGGTCACTAGGTTTACTAAATCGGTCCGACCGAGTCTATTGAATCGGTCCCACCGAGTTTGGTAAATTATGTGTAACGGTTAGATTTTGTGTGGAGGCTATATATACCCCTCCACCTCCTCTTCATTCGTGGAGAGAGCCATCAGAACAAACCTACACTTCCAACTTACCATTTCTGAGAGAGAACCACCTACTCATGTGTTGAGGCCGAGATATTCCATTCCTACCATATGAATCTTGATCTCTAGCCTTCCCCAAGTTACTTTCCACTCAAATCTTGCTTCCACCAGATCCAAATCCTATGGGAGAGAGTTGAGTGTTGGGGAGACTAGCATTTGAAGCACAAGAGCAAGGAGTTCATCATCAACACACCATTTGTTACTTCTTGGAGAGTGGTGTCTCCTAGATTGGCTAGGTGTCACTTGGGAGCCTCCAACAAGATTGTGGAGTTGAACCAAGGAGTTTGTAAGGGCAAGGAGATCGCCTACTTCGTGAAGATCTACCGCTAGTGAGGCAAGTCCTTCGTGGGTGACGGCCATGGTGGGATAGACAAGGTTGCTTCTTCGTGGACCCTTCGTGGACTCGCGCAACCGTTACCCTTCGTGGGTTGAAGTCTCCATCAACATGGATGTACGATAGCACCACCTATCGGAACCACGCCAAAAACATCCGTGTCTCCAATTGCGTTTGAATCCTACAAACCCTTCCGTTTACTTTCTTGCAAGTTGCATGCTTTAATTTCCACTGCCTATATACTCTTTGCATGCTTGCTTGAATTATGTGATGATTGCTTGACTTGTCCTAAGATAGCTAAAATCTGCCAAACTCTAAAATTGGGAAAAGGTTAAGTTTTTAATTGGTCAAGTAGTCTAATCACCTCCCCTCTAGACATACTTCAAGGTCCTACAAGTGGTATCAGAGCTTTGGTCTCCATTTGCTTTGATTTCCATAGCTTTTGGTGGTCATAGCCTTGGTTTCACAACCTAGGAGAGTATGGCGTCTAGTGAGGGAAATTATCACCGTAGAGGTCCTTACTTTGATGGTACTAATTTTGCTAGTTGGAAGCATAAGATGAAAATGCATATTCTTGGACATAACCCCGCCGTTTGGGCAATTATTTGTATTGGCTTGCAAGGTGAATTCTTTGATGGGAGAGAGCCGAACCGTGAAGCTAATGCGGAAGAATTGAAGATGCTGCAATACAACACTCAAGCTTGTGATATCATCTTCAACGGATTGTGCCCCGAAGAATTCAACAAAATCAGCCGTCTTGAGAATTCAAAGGAAATTTGGGATACTTTGATTGATATGCATGAAGGTACCAACTCCGTCAAGGAATCCAAGTTGGATGTGCTCCAAAGTTAGCTTGACAAGTTCAAAATGAAGGATGGTGAAGGTGTCGCTGAAATGTACTCTAGGCTTGCACTTATCACAAATGAGATTGCCGGCTTAGGGAGTGAAGAGATGACCGACAGATTCATCATCAAGAAGATCCTAAGAGCATTGGATGGAAAGTATGATACCGTGTGCACATTGATCCAAATGATGCCAAACTACAAAGATCTCAAGCCAACGGAAGTCACTGGAAGAATTGTTGCTCATGAGATGTCACTTAAGGATAAGGAGGAACTTCACAACAAGTCAAGTGGTGCTTACAAAGCCTCATGTGAAGCCCCCACATCATCAAGTGAGAAACAAACCTTCAATGAAGAATTGAGCTTAATGGTGAAGAATTTCAACAAATTCTACAAGAGTAGAAGCAAAGAAAGAAGCTCCATGTCAAGGTCTTACAATGACAAAAGATCTTCCAGTCGAGAGCGAAATTGCTACAATTGTGGGAGACCCGGACACTATTCCAATGAGTGTACGACACCCTACAAAAGAAGATAAGATTCTCTAAAAAGAAGAAGCAAAAGAGAAGAATCACCACCAAGAGAGAGGAGGAGTAGAGATGATCGTTATGAACGAAGACCCTCACGGAGAAGCAAGGATTCGGAAAGGAAGGACAAGTCACCAAGGAGCTACACAAAACGAAGACATCAAGCTCATGTTGGTGAATGGGTATTCGGCTCCGACTCCGACAATCACTTCGAGAGAAGCTATCACTCCGACTCCGAATATACTCAAGATGAAGGTGTTGCTGGTCTAGCACTTGTGTCAACCAACTCCTACGACATATTTGACTCACCAAATGAAGGAATTGGAAGATGCTTCATGGCCAAAGGTCCAAAGGTAACACATCCTGAGTATGTTGATTTCAATAGTGATGAAGATGACTTGCTTGTGGATGATGATTTATTTGTTGACAACTCTAGTGATGAATACTATGATGAAACGTCAATTAATCATGCTAATCAAGATAAAACGAATGACAATGATAAGGAGAAGATTGAGCTTCTAACTAAAGAACTAAACACTCTTAAGTTGGCTCATGAAACTATCTTCGAAGATCATCGAGAACTGTTAAGGGCTCATGAGAAGTTACGCCTTGAAAACCTCAATCTTGAGAAAGAGCATGAGTTCTTAAAAGCAATCAATGATGATCTCCGTAAGAAAAGTTCTTCTTACATTGCCAAGTGTTTACTCTTATCTACTTACATGCCTCAAGTCAAGTCTAGTAACAAGTACAAGAAAGATCCTTCCTCTAGTAGTAACAATAATAATGTCAAATCCAATATTGTTGCTTCTAGTAGTTCTCTTGATTCCACTAATGATTCTCTTAGCCAAGTTACACTTGAGCAAGAAAATAGCTTATTGAAGGGAATTATAGAGAAAGGTGTTTACAAGAGCCTTGCCGGGAGTAAGCAATTCAAGGAAATTGTACGCAAGCAAGGAAGGCACCGGAAGAATCAAGGTGTTGGTTTTGAACGAAAGTTCAATGCCAATGGAGTTGAGTGGGAAGAAGGTCAATACCCCAAGACGAAGTTTGTTCCTCAACAAGAGAAGTATGATCCTACTTCCTTCAAAGTAACACAAGCACAAGATGATCTTCCACCACAAGACCACAAGAACAAAGGCAAGACAAGCTTCAAGAAGAGATTGATGCATTTGAAGAAGCACCTAAGGCCTCGGTCAAGTGGGTTCCCAAGACTACGTCAAGTTCTACTTCATCAAGTACAACTACAACTCCAAGGATTCCCATCAAGATGATGTGGATCCCGAAGAAGAAGAACTAGAGAGTTCTTGAGGGTGACTCCGCCAACATTCTTCACTCATATCATTATGGCAAGAACAAGTGCAATCAACTTCCACATCTTGCACTAGTTCAAGGAGTCACAAACCCTCATGTTGGTAAGGCAAGGGACAAGGTAACCTAATGATTTCATGGACATTATCTTGTGTGTGCATCACTCCATGTCTATGGATATTCTTGTTTGTTCCTTGTGGGACTAACCCATGTAGGTAAGTTGAAAGTGCAACTCACTCCAAAGGATTGCTCCAAATGATCTACATCAACATTGAGCATCCACATCTTCAACACCTACATGAAGTCATCATCGACAAAACCCAAGGTTAGTTCATCCCTCTAAAAGGGGATCTCACATCTAGGGGGAGCTTAACTCTAAGAATTGAGTCAAAGCAACTCTAATGGTGTGAACACATCAATGCATTATGTAAAAGTGGTAACCCCACTTGAGCTTAAACGATGAGTATGACCTATGATCAAATGTTGTCATTGACTCCTAAGTTAATATACTCATATATAGATGACCTAGTCATCGCCAATTGTTTGATAGATGCTAGAATTGGTTGTGCATGTTTTGTCACATATTTCATTTGCCATCTTATTGTGTGAGCATGTTGGTGCATATTTTACTCATTCAAGAACATCCACTTGTTGTTTTGAGTGATTGGCTTCCTTTTATTTTTGCCAAGTGGATGGACAAGAATGCCTAAGAACCTTCTCTAGCTATCTATGCTTTTCTCGTCTCAAACTCTATTCATGCTACATCACAAAATTTGGTCAAGTCAGATTCGAACCACTCTGTATGAGGAGCACTCGGAGTCCCCGATTTGTCATAGACTTAAACTTCCAAAACTTCTTTGTGATTCTCGGTCTGACCGATTCCTCCATTTTGGTCCTACCGAGATCACTAAGTCGATCTAGGTTTTGAATCTCGGTGCAACCGATTTGAACTTTTCGGTCCCACCGAGTTGCTGTAACTGTACACAGTTATGCATCTCGGTGCCACCGAGTTGTTCCACTCGATCACACCGACAGGGTCGGGCTATATATAGTCACGGGCAAAAATTTGGAAATTTCTTCGAACCTCTTCGCCCGCGCAATAGCTCGCTCTGCCATCAGGGTCTACGGATCGTCTCCTTGTTGCCAGCCGCCTCCTGTCGCTGGTCTTCACCACCGTCAACGGAATTCACCCACGCCGTTGCCGCTGTAGCGAGTTCATCGCCAAGCAAGGGTATGGACTCGATCACAGTGCTATCCTCGTCCGGTTCCTAGCACATTGTGTTCTTAATGATTCTTGCCATGATTGAAACACTCCTATCTAGTCAATGCAATCCTTAGATTAGATGAGATTTGAAAATTTGGGGTTAGGTTTCCGCCGAAACCATCTCGGACCCATCGAGTTGAAAAACTCGGTCCCATCGATCTGGATAATGCCATTGCACTAGTAACTCTCGGTCTGACCGAGAATTGCTAATCGGTGAGACCGATTTTAGGACTTTGTGAAACCCTAGCAGTCTTGATGCCACCGAACTGTGACTCGGTCCAACCGAGTTGATCAGTTTAGGTTCCAAAACTGCTTCGGTATCACCGAGTTTGAAGATCGGTTGATCCGAAATGCTTTCTGTGGAAAACTGAAACTGAATTTTTGAATCATTCTTTTGCAAAAATCTCTGCATTTTGCGATGCTCATCCACTCTATCTCATCTATAACTCTTCACAGGGTCAGCAGTCAGTGATTTGCAGCATGTCAAACCAAAGTGATAGTCAGAAAAGGTCAGAAGAGCACAATCACATGAGTGAGGGCACTAGTCCCTCTAGCACTTCAAATGAAGGCAGCAGGAGCACCCCAAGCAATCTGCCTAAAGCTACCACTAGGACAAGGAAGAAGAGAACCTCAGATTCCGAGGATGAGGATTATAGAGCAGAAGAGGATGAGGCTACCTCCAAGAAGGTAGTGCTCAAAAAGGAGTATGCCTCTGCAAAGAACACTAAACCTGGACTCAATAGGAAGGTTCCTGCCAAGAGGACACCTATGCTGAAGGTCAGAGGATCTACTCAAGTGCCTGAAAAATCTGAACCCAAAGAGGCACCTGCAAAGAGAGTCCCAACTTCCAAACCCAAGAAAGTTGCCACTGGAGAAACTATGAAGTTTACCATTTAATCAGAGGATGAAGCTGCTGCTCAGGATAAGAAGAAGAAGAGAGCCAGAACCACTACTGCCCAGGTTCTTGGAAATCCCTCAATGAGAAGAGATTCTGAAGAGGAAGAAGAGGTTGCTGCACCAGCACCCAATGCACAAAAGCTTATGGGTGATGCAATTAAGTCAGGGGCTGCAACATCAAAGCCCAAGGAAGCACCCAAAGCTGCCCCCAATCCCAAGCTTGCACCAAAGAGGAATACCAGGAGTATTCCAGCTGCTGAGAAGAACAAGGCCCCAGTGCCTAAAGTTGCTGATGAGGAAGATGAAGAAGGACAAGTCCCGAGGAAGCTCAAGCCCAAGATACCAGACCACAATGATGCCCATCCTGTGGCTGAGGACATGAAGATCAGAAGAGACTCAGGGTTGAGGCTATGGAGGATGACATATCCATATGCCATAAGGAGAAGGACTGCTGTTGATTACAGGTTCCATACCAAGGAACAACATGACTTCTATGAGATAATCTTGTTGGACAAGAAGCCCATAGTGTGTGATATGAGGTGGGTCGACTGGACCTACATGAAAGAAAATGAAGAACACTATCCTGGAGTGCAAGGCAGTTTTGTTGCTTGTGGAGTTGTAGATTTTGTTGGGCAAAAGCTCACTAACTGGAATGATGAACTCATTATGCAATTCTACTCCACAACACACTTCTATCCAGATGGGAGGATAGTTTGGATGTCTGAAGGTACAAGGTACCAGTCAACCATTGAGGAATGGGCAAAACTGATCAATGCCCCAAAGGAAAATGAAGATGACTTGGATGTCTATGCCAAGAAGAAGATGGACCACAATTCCATGGCACACATGTACAAGGAGATCCCAGACAAAGCCATTGAGACACATAAGTTTGGGTTAGTCCACTTTCTTATGCCAGGGCTGCCAACAATCAACTGGATCCTAAGGCACACTCTGTTGCCTAAGGTTGGTGACCATAACATGATTAGAGGGCATGCAGTCAACATGATGCATTTGTTTGATGTGCCACAGAAATTCAAGGTCATGAGCCTTATGGTTGAGACCATAAAGAGGACTGCAGCAGATCAAAAGAGAAGTTGTGGATATGCCCCTCAGATTCAAGAGTTGATTAACTCAAAAATTGGCACATGAAAATACCTATTGGATAAGGAACATTTTCCTCTCTATCCAGACTTTGAGGACAATCAGGTTGTCATGAATGAGAATGAACCATCATCAATACAAGCTCAAGAGAAGAAGAAGGCAAGGAAAGAGAAGGCTGCCAAGATGCCAACTCAAGAGGAGGCATCTGAGTACTTTTTGAAGAACAAGCAGGAGCAGCTTGGTTACTTGATATCATCAACACTGAGGATTGAGAAGGGATTGGCCACCCTCACTCAAAATCAGAAGAGCTTGGAAAGAATCATGGAACAAAAATTCTATGATCTAGATGTCAAAGTAACTGAGATTCAGTCAGTTGTGGAGCAGCTACAGGATGACATGCAGGAAAGGAAGGGCAAGACTACCACTAATGTATTTGCCAGAGTGCCTAGAGCTCAGAGGTCAGCTGCAGTGCCTGTGACAGACACCAGAGCCACATCATCTGCACCAGCTACAACTCCTACAGCTCCAGTGCAACCAGCTCCAGCACCAACTCCTCCAGCTCCCTCTACTTCAACTGAAGCCTTCGTTCTTGGAGTTATCCGGAAACAACCACCTGAAGACAAGCCTGAGAGTCCATCTAGCACTATGCATTTTCTATGAACTTTTTGGCAACTTGTTGCCAAAGGGGGAGAAAAATGTATAGATCATAGGCTTTGAGAGAGAGAGAGAGTGTTGCTTTTGTTCTCTCTTGCTTTGGTGGTTAAACTTTGTTTGCTTTTGATTGCTTCAGATACTGTGCTGTTTTTGTGAGACATTGACGATCATGTGTTTGATCATAAGCTACACTTATGCATGTTTGATGATATTATCTTACCTATCCATATGTGATCATTCACTTTGCTTGGTGATGAGTGCATGTATTCAACCTTTATCATTTTGAGCGCTCCACCAAGATGTATGTGACATGGAAGAGTAACCCATGAGCCTAATTCCTTGTGCATTTGCAGTCCAAAGCAAATCCTAAACTATGCACAAATTTAGGGGGAGCTCTTGCTTATCACATACTTCTCAAAGCGACGATGTTTTTCAATCTTATTATTATTTGTCGAAGCTTTGATCTATATGTTGTCATCAATTACCAAAAAGGGGGAGATTGAAAGTGCAACTATCCCTAGGTGGTTTTGGTAATTCATAACAACATATAGCTCATTGAGCTAATGCTATTCCAAGACTATTATTTCAGGAAAGCTCAATGAATGGCATGGCATGGATGATGAAAGTGGATCCCTCAAAATACTAATGACAAAGAATTGGCTCAAGCTCAAAAGCTCAAGACTCTTCATTTTACATTTTAGTGATCCAAGATCACATTGAGTCTATAGGAAAAGCCAATACTATCAAGAAGGGATGAGGTGTTGCTTAATGAGCCTCTTGCTGCATGTGCTTGGTGATATGCTCCAAAAACCCTCAACTACTTTCTCACATCCACAAATGACCTAAACCTAGAGCCAAAATCGGTCACACCGATTCTTTCTATCCGGCGCCACCGAGTTCTAATGTCATAGCCACTGCCACAAACCCTAGGCAAATCGGTCCTACCGATAGGGATCTCGGTCTCACCGAGATGGGATTGTAATCTCTCTGTTTCCCTTTGTAACGTTTTGGTCTAACCGAAGTGAGCGATCGGTCGCACCGAGATTGCAATGTAAACTCTCTGTTTCCCTTTTGTAACATTTCGGTCTCACCGAAAAGAGCAAATCGGTCCCACCGAGTTTACCTGACCAACTCTCTGGGAAGCTTATTACCAAAATCGGTCCAACCGAGTTTGAGTAATCGGTCTTATCGAGATTACGTTATGCCCTAACCATAACCATATCGGTCCTACCGAGTTGCATGTTGGTCCCAACGAAAATCCTAACGGTCACTAGGTTTACTAAATCAGTTCGACCGAGTCTGTTGAATCGGTCCCACCGAGTTTGTTAAATTGTGTCTAACGGTTAGATTTTGTGTGGAGGCTATATATACCCCTCCACCTCCTCTTCATTTGTGGAGAGAGACATCAGAACAAACCTACACTTCCAACTTACCATTTCTAAGAGAGAACCACCTACTCATGTGTTGAGGCCAAGATATTCCATTCCTACCATATGAATCTTGATCTCTAGCCTTCCCCAAGTTGCTTTCCACTCAAATCTTCCTTCCACCAGATCCAAATCCTATGAGAGAGAGTTGAGTGTTGGGGAGACTATCATTTGAAGCACAAGAGCAAGGAGTTCATCATCAACGCACCATTTGTTACTTCTTGGAGAGCGGTGTCTCCTAGATTGTCTAGGTGTCACTTGGGAGCCTCCAACAAGATTGTGGAGTTGAACCAAGGAGTTTGTAAGGGCAAGGAGATCGCCTACTTCGTGAAGATCTACCACTAGTGAGGCAAGTCCTTCATGGGCGACGGCCATGGTGGGATAGACAAGGTTGCTTCTTCGTGGACCCTTCATGGGTGGAGCCCTCCGTGGACTCGCGCAACCGTTACCCTTTGTGGGTTGAAGTCTCCATCAACGTGGATGTACGATAGCACCACCTATCGGAACCACGCCAAAAACATCCGTGTCTCCAACTGCGTTTGAATCCTACAAACCCTTCCCTTTACTTTCTTGCAAGTTGCATGCTTTAATTTCCGCTGCCTATATACTCTTTGCATGCTTGCTTGAATTGTGTGATGATTGCTTGACTTGTCCTAAGATAGCTAAAATCTGCCAAACTCTAAAATTGGGAAAAGGTTAAGTTTTTAATTGGTTAAGTAGTATAATCACCCCCCTCTAGACATACTTCAAGGTCCTACAGTAAAGTAAATAAGCAAAGCACAATATGTGAAAAGCTCGTAGGCATTGGATCAGTGATGGACAATTATGTCGGATGCGATTCCTCATGTAATAGTTATAATATAGGGTGACATAGAACTAGCTCCAATTCATCAATGTAATGTAGGCATGTATTTCGAATATAGTCGTACGTGCTTATGGAAAAGAACTTGCATGACATCTTTTGTCCCACCCTCCCATGGCAGCGGGGTCCTAGTGGAAACTAAGGGATATTAAGGCCTCCTTTTAATAGAGTGCCGGACCAAAGCATTAACACATAGTGAATACATGAACTCCTCAAACTACGGTCATCACCAAGAAGTATCCCGATTATTGTCACTTCGGGGTTGTCGGATCATAACACATAATAGGTGACTATAGACTTGCAAGATAGGATCAAGAACTCACATATATTCATGAAAACACAATAGTTTCAGATCTGAAATCTTGGCACTCGGGCCCTAGTGACAAGCATTAAGCATAGCAAAGTCATAGCAACATCAATCATAGAACATAGTGGATACTAGGGTCAAACCCTAACAAAACTAACTTGATTACATGGTAAATCTCATCCAACCCATCACCGTCCAGCAAGCCTATGATGGAATTACTCACGCACGACAGTGAGCATCATGAAATTGGTGATGGAGGATGGTTGATGATGATGACGGTGGTGAATCCCCCTCTCCGGAGCCCCGAACGGACTCCAGATCAGCCCTCCCGAGAGTGATTAGGGCTTGGCGGCGGCTCCATATCATAAAACGCGATGAAACTTTCTCTTTGATTTTTTTCTCCGTGAAAGCCAATATATGGAGTTGGATTTGAGGTCGGTGGACGTCCAGGGGGCCCACGAGGCAGGGGGCACGCCCTAGGGGAGGGGGCGCGCCCCCTACCATCGTGGACAGGGTGTGGGCCCACTGACGCTAATTATTTTGCCATTATTTTTTATTAATTCTGAAAAGTTGCTCCGTGGATTTTCATGTCATTCCGAGAACTTTTATTTATGCACAAAAATAACACCATGGCAGTTCTGCTGAAAACAGCACCAGCCTGGGTTAGTTCCATTCAAATCATGCAAGTTAGAGTCCAAAACAAGGGCAAAAGTGTTTGGAAAATTAGATACGATGGAGACATATCATTATCTTACTCTGGAATACAATCTGGAAATGCGGTTGGGGGGGGGCACTTTGCCCACCATGGAGCGGCGTCTACATGACATTATATTCCCACTCAGCGGTCTTCTCTTTTTCTCTACATGTTCAGTATGATTGTGTACAATATCTGACATGCATAATAAAAAATAGTTAGATTTTGTAAGTCCTAAGGGGTGCATGCAAAACTCAAGACTGATGGTAGCAAACGAGTGGATGGATCCAAAACTAATGATAGCAGGTAGATTATAGCTTCAGTTTAAAAAGATAGACAATGGATCATCTATTGTTTGTTGCCCACCCAACATGAACCACATAGAAGACCCCAGATGAACTAGATAGTAGATAGATACTATTCATTACTGCCTCGATATGAGACCCACGGGCATTTTAAAACTCAAGTTTGAATGATAAAGTACCAGGTAATAATAACCGATGTATAACGTAAGCAAACACGAAAGACCGCGACCTCTCTTCCGGAACTGTGTAGTCCTCAGGTTCATCTACTTAGTCGATGATGGTAATGCAGTTGGCGTGGCTGCCGGCAATGGGGAAGATGATCTGAGGTGGCAAAAGAAAGTCTGCAGGGGGGATCTCTGCTGCAGTGAACGCTTCTGTCGATGGTGCACCTCAGGTGGGGTGGATGACGTCACGACAGGAGCAGGACATAACACACAGAGTTTTCTTTGACGCCTATCTGAAAATGAAGTAAATCTGCAAGGGCTCCTTAGAATTGGAGGATTCTATAAACGCAGGGACAGGAAAAACACAGGAATAGGATAGAAATGTACGTGCAAAACCGAGCATTTGGAAACATAGGATTTTAGTCAACCGGGGTGTTTGGTTCACATGAATTGGAAGAACACAGGAATGGAGAAACGTGGTCAAATTAAAGTCAAACCACATGAAAATGAAAAAAAATAAGAATCTTATTATGCCAGTAATGCAATTAGTTCTGTTCTTCATGCATATTAATTTGAAAAGGATGTCCAAGTGAATATTAAAATTCCTATGTTTTTTCTTTGACACCAAAGGAAAAAAAATCCTCCAGTTTTGCTTTGCTCCACTCCTTCTAACCAAATGCACGAATAGTAGTACCATAGTAGTTCCATAGCAAAGGATCCCCGAGGGATCAACATGAATGCAGAGTAACAAAGTGATGTGACGAGTGTACAACTTCTTTGGCATAGCCTTGTGGACCTCAGCATCATTGGGTTGGACGTGGAGGATGGTGATGCTGGTGTGACTGTCGGAGGCGGGGAAGAAGATCTGAGGCCTCTGGAAACGGCATCGAGGGTACTGCTCCGCTGTGATGGATGGTTCCATCATTTGAGTAGCTCCGGTGAGGTGTACGGCGGCGAGGCTGAAGCATGACAGGACAGACAACGTTAATGTGATGTGGGACTCTAATGCCATCTGCAATAGATGATGTAAAATACATCACTAAAAAGTGCTAGATGTAAAATGCATCAGCCGTGCCACGGCTGAGGGAGTCCTAGATTAAGGGGTCCTCGGACGGCCTGACTATTAACATGGGCTGAACTGTTGGGCTATGAAGATACAAGACAGAAGACTTCTTCCCGTGTCCGGATGGGACTCTCCTTTGCATGGATGGCAAGCTTGGTGATTCGGATATGTAGATTTCTTTCTCTGTAACTGACTTTGTATAACCCTAGCCCTCTCCGGTGTCTATATAAACCGGAGGGTTTAGTCCATAGGGCAAAATCATAATCACATAGGCTAGACCTCTAGGGTTTTAGCCATCACGATCTCGTGATAGATCAACTCTTGTAATACTCATATTCATCAAGATCAATCAAGCAAGAAGTAGGGTATTACGTCCATAGAGAGGGCCCAAACCTGGGTAAACATTGTGTCCCCTGCCTCCTGTTACCATTAGCCTTAGACGCACAGTTCGTGACCCCCTACCCGAGATCTGCCGATTTTGACACCGACATTGGTGCTTTCATTGAGAGTTCTGCTGCGTCGTCACCAAAAGGTTTGATGGCTCCTTCAATCATCTACAACAATGCGGTCCAGGGGGATGTTTTCCTCCCTGGAGAGATCTTCGTATTCGGCGGCTTCGCACTGTGGGCCAACTCGCTTGGCCATCTAAAGCAGATCGAAAGCTACGCCCCTGGCCATCAGGTCAGATTTGGAAGCTTGAATTACGTGGCCGATATCCGCGGAGACTTGATCTTCGACGGATTCGAGCCCATAACGGCTACTCCCTGCCACCACGATGAACATGACCTAAATCTGTCATTGGACCGTGCTCAGGAGATAGCGCCTATAACCACTCTGGCCCTAGATCCGGAGCAAATCGTGCCATCCGAGGACAGGATGCTCAACCCCGCCATAGAAGCCGCAGACTTAGCGGCGCTGGAGCCACACACAGATCCAACCTTGAGCGGGGCCTGTGTCTTCGGAACATCAGATCTATTCCCGACTATAAGTTCCAAACCGCGTACATCCGCACCCATCGAACCTGATCCGGCACTCATCTTTGGTCGATGTGCTAAATTCATTAAAAGCCCTCTCCTTGTCGGGAGACTCTCAACCAAACTATATCCGGTTTGAATTGGAAGCCGACGACGAAGAATTTCGCTCCCCACCCACCACCTATTTCATAGCCACTATCAAAGACTTAACCGACACACTCGATTACGGCTCCGAAGACATCGACGGTATGGACGACGATGCCGGAGAGGCGCAGGCACAAAAGCCACCACCCATAGGGCGATGGACGACTACATCCTCATACAATATATACATGGTGGACACACTTAAAGAGAAGGAGGCCGATGACGATAATGATATGCCTGTCGATGAACCTCCCAAGCGTCAGCGTCAGAAACATCGATCTCGATCCTGCAAAGAAAAAAACAGCAACATTGTCACGGACGACAGTGATAATGACCAAGCTGAGGACCCCGCAGACCCAACGTTAGAGCAGGACGTGCAAGAGGACGGCGCGCACAGTCCGGGGATGTTGTGGGGACCCCGACTCATAAGTCGTGATCACCGAGTGCACATGTACAGTGATCCCAGAAATCAATGCTCACTGAACACACAGAAGCTGAATAATAAGAGTCTTAAATCCATACATACCGTCTTACACAAAGTATGACCTTTATGGTCAAGTCTTACATTGATAAAGCCTTAAGGGCTGAACATGAAAGAAAACATACGCAGCGGAAATCTTCGTTGATAAGTAGAACCCATGCCATCTGCCTTAACCCTACAGGCATTCTGATTGGGAAACATCCTAGTTCGCATGTTCGTCACCAAGAAACCCTTCCTCGAAGTCCTGCTCTTCCATGCCTGGCCAATAAAATAACTAGTGGCAAGCCAATGAGTACTTTGAATGTACTCGCAAGCAACCCATGTTTTGGTTCAAGATAGAACAATGCATGACATAGGTAAATTCTTGCAGAAAGCTAATTTTATTGTGCTATGACATGTTCTACACTGGTAAATCATGCATCATATGAATTCCATTAACCATAGTGACTGGTTACATATATCAACATAAATGGAGTGGGCATCAATCGAACTCAATCATGTCAAGTCCTTTGACTTGACCCAAGTAGTTCTTTGCACTTCCATACACACTCACTAGGTTTGTGAACAAGTGGACATAGCCCAAGAGCGGTTACCCAACTGTCCTTGACCGTGGACACGGCTATTCGAATAGTTTTACACTCTGCAGAGGTTACACACTTTACCCACAAGATCCGGGGAACTTCCATGTCATCCACGACCCGCGGTACCTCAAGTACCTGGGGTAAGCAACCGAGCACTACCTTTCCCTAGACAACACTAACATAGAGTCCACTCGATTGGTAGTAACCCCTGTGCCCAACATTTCACATCTTAAAATTGTGGAGACATACCACTAGCACGGGGTACCAACGGTGTGTCCGGTGCCCTATGAAAACAGTCATGTCCGCCCTACCTGGCACGACCCCATCCCAAGAGTGAGCACCAACTCTCCCCCATCACTAGTAATGCGGGCTCCAAGCTAGTATCGGCTAGGTAATCAATAATGCCCTTTCCCATATAAGGGTAGAGTGGTTGTGCATGTAAGGTTGGAATAACGGTCGCAACTTAAACCAATCCATTTTGAAAACAACACACACACTTGCCTCGGTACACCACTTCACCACCAAGTGGTTACCCAACTCATTATCTCCCTCGGGCATAAGTGGCACCCGATGGGGTTTTCGATAAGTTTCTGAAAACAATCTTGCTTCCGTCACCATGCATATACCCATCCCCTTTTTGCGTAGCTCTACTTAGCATCCTAGCTAACACCCACTCACATAACCCTCATAGAAAGGTAGGGTCATGCATCATGCAAGTATCAACGAGAAAAACAACGGAGTAACCCACCAAGGTGGTACCCTCTCATCATGACTCTGGTGCAACAACGACAAGTGATATATGACATGCATAAAAAGTTTCATGGTATGGTCAAAGGGCTGCTTGCCTGGCTCAGCAAAGTCTTCTGGGTCTTCAAAGTCTTCATATCCTTCTCCTTCTTCTTCAGCAACTTCGTCTAATACGGGATCTAATCGTCGCAAGAAAATAAGGCAATAGTAAAACAGAAAATCCAAGGTGCTCAGAAAAATGTCAACTTATTTTTGATAAATACTAGGGGGAAATCTAAGTAGGGGAAAATTACTAGTTGTGGATTTGGAGTTGTAGAATAGGAGAACTTGATTTTCAGAGGGGAATATAAATGCTCAAATTTGAATTTAAATTTGAACAGTGCAGAAAAGTTTGATGGATATTTATGAAAGTTACGCCATTAAATAGGTGGGATTTTAAGAAGAATTTAGGAGTTGGATACATTTAATTTGGATAAATATTTAAATATGTGGAATTTTTGGAAACTTCACAAAAAAAGAAAAGGGGAAAGGGCACTGTGCCACTGGGCCAAAACAGTCGCAGCGCACAAGCCCAGAGGTGATTTGGCCCATGCGAGCCGAGCGGCGCGCGCGCGCCAGGTTTGAACCTGACGGGTGGGCCTAGGCGCTAGTGAGAGAGAGGGAGGCGAGGGAGAGGAGAGGCTGACAGGAGGGGCCCGCCTGTCATCCCTAACCCTGCGACAGAGGGCCGACGAGCTCGCCGACAACGTTTCCGGGCATGGCGGGGTGAGCTGATGGCACCGTTGGACTCCTCCTCGTGCCGTCGTTCGGGTGGTGCCGGAGTTGGCCGGAGGGGAGCAGCGGATTGCCGGCGACGAGGTTCACGGCGGAGGAGCGTCGGGCGTTGATGGCTCCGACCATTTCGACTGCAAAACGAGCGGGAAAGAGGGGGGAATCGATAAGTGGGCTTTGGGCGTTCTAGAGAAGCAATAAAGAGGGCCGGGGGTGGCCTGTACCGTGGGATCGATGGTGACCCGAGGCGGCGGAGCTCGAGCTTGATCTCGAGCTCGGGCGGTTTTCGAGAGGAACTGGGGGTGTAGGGGGATGATTTGGTGGTGCAGAGGGCGAGTGGTGAGGAGAGGAGAGCTCGAGGGGGGGAGGGGCTTAAATAGAAGGGGGCGAGGTGCACCATGGCTCGTGCATCGGCGAGCTTCTAGGCATTGCTGGAGGCCACGGGGGCTCACTTGAGCGTGTCTAGGGTCCTTGTGGGAGAGTTCTATGGCCAAGAAAAGGAAGAGAGAGAGTGGGGAAGGGCCAGAGCATCACGCGTGTTAGGCCGCTCATTGGAGCTCTCGGGCGGCCGGCGCGCGTGCGAGCAAGGGCAGCAGGAGGGAGAAGGATGAGGGGTACAGAGGCGTCGCGTGTCGTAGACGTCGAGGCGCATCGTCGGGCGTGCTGGGGAGGCCCGAGGTGACCGGAGGAGGTTGGCAGGGGGCGCTCCCGCACTGTAGCGCACTCCAGAGTGTGCAAATGGCCGACATGCCATTTTTTTCGCAAAGTGGGCACAACCAAGCATTTCTGGTAGCTCTAGGGAGGAGTAAGGAATGTGGGGAAAGCCTTGGATGCCTTGGGTGGCCACTGGAGTGAGGAGGGAGATGAGGAACATGGGTGCAAGGGCTGTCCAGAGAGGTAAAAGAGGTGGTTTCACCCCTCAATTATTGATCTGAGATGCAGCCATTGCTACTGGAGGTAGAAGAGGTCTAGGAGGGGCTGTGGTAAAAAGTTGAGGCCATGGAGAAGAGTGGAAGAGGTCAAAGTAGTTGTTTTGGTAAAGTGGCAGAAGATGTTTGTTGTTGGTTTGGACAGGTAAATGAATTCCATTTGGCATGAAACTCCACAGGGTGAAATGGCACATATAATTAGGGCCTTCCACCCATTTTGAGCTTATTTGGGAAAAGTTCACAATGTAACTTTTGTAAACCCTAGAAATCCACAGAAATGGACTTGGTTAGATCTAGCTAAGCTAAACTCTTCTCCTTGATGCACCACTTGGTGTAGTGTCATAATTTGGGGTTTAGAGCATGCCCACAAAGGTCGAGAGCAAAATAAGAAAGTTGACAATGTAAAGTTGTTCAAATTTGATTCTGGACAGAGAGGGTTTTGAGGCACTTTGATCAAGATATCATTTTCTCCAACTTGTGCCATTTGGTCTAGATACATAATTAGACCATTGGAGCATGTGCACCAAGTTTGAGAACATTTGGACATGTTTGGCAATGTAGAGTTGCTCAAACTTCAAAATGGACAGAAATGGTTTTGAGGAGATTTGGTGATATTATGTTGTTCTCGTTGTTCTCCAAGACATGAGGCTTGGCAAGATCATCCAACATGTCATATGTGACATGCTAGAATTTTATTGGAATTTTTAGAGAATATTTCCTTTGTAAATATTTCAAAAGCTTGAAATATCCAGAAACGGTTTTTGAGGGGTTTGGTTTGACCAATATTTTGAACATGACCATGTGTTGAAACTCTTATATATGGAACATATATGTCCACTGAGTTTCCCTAAATTTTCACAAATATTTTTAAAGTATTAAAATAATTTTAACCTATTAAAGATCATTTCTGGCCTTAAGAAAAAGCCTTTAAATAAAATAGAAAAATAACTTTTAAAATTATATTTTTGTGGTTTATGGGAGTCCTATATCTAATAGGATTCAAATTTACCTTTTGAAAGATTTTTCATACCCCAAATCAAGTACTTGTAGTGCAAACCTCAATTTAGGGGTTTTTGGAAAACTAAATTTAGAAAATGCTTTTTGGCCAAATTATTTTTGTAAGAAAAATCCTATATTGTACTATACACATGGCATTATCATTGGGGCAAAAGTTTGGAGCAAGGGGATGAAGTATAGAAGGTGGAGTTGTGTTGACTCTAAAGAGCACTTGAAAATCACAGAGAGAAAACCAACTCAAATAAAAAGCCAAATAATGCAAAAGTTTTTGTCAAACCACACTTTATCATGATTTAATAGCTTAAGTGTTGTGTCATGAAAATCAGGGTGTGACAGACCTACCCCCCTTACAAGAATCTCATCCCCGAGATTCCCAAACTAGGCGCGGAAGGGGATATGGAAACTTGGGGTAGTCTTCACATCCTCATACTGGTTTTGCTTCTGAGTGGTCCTCCATTGAACCTTGAAGTATTTGATGGCGTGGCTTCATGTATGACGTCCTGCTTGAACCTGATTGCAATTGGGGTCTCTCGCGTAGGTCATATTGGGCTGGAGGTCAATGGCTCGGTGATCCATGTCCTTATAGAGGTCGCGCTTGTTAGGAAGTTGAAGACGTTTCCGGAGTGGTGTCATGTGGAAAAACGTTGTGTACAGTGGGTGACTCAGGTGGTAACTCTAGTTGGTAGCCATCTGTCCTTCGTCTTGCAGTGACCTCGGAGGGGCCGGTAAATCTTGGTGTGAGCTTCCTTTTGGAAAAGCTCGGTTCCTGCGAGAGGAGTGGTTTGCAGATATGTACGGTCTTCGACGAGGAAGTTTACTTCTTGAGGGTGGTGGTTGGTATAGGTCCTCCTCCTTGACATGGCGGTCTTCAAATGTTCCCTAACCAGCTGAACGGTCCTTCTTCGGTCTTCGGGTAGTCAAGTAGGTCACCAAATATAGATGAAAACCAACCTGTCCAAGTACTCCATGAAGACTTGTTCATGGTGTACATAAAGTGGGATGGGGCATTGATGGTGGTCACGGTTGAGTATTGGCCAAGTCTTCTTGTCCTAGGTCCAAAGCCCATGGTCATGATCCAACCATGTTGTGGCTTGGTAGGGCTTAAGGGTTTCAAGGATTCTAGTGAGTGAACACTTATCATCTTATCCTTAAGCATGGTTTCTGAGATGCCAATAGCTCTATCTAGTACTCCAAACGAATAACCTTATACCACTAAAAGCATCCTCTTGTATAGACCAACTTCAATCATTACTCGTGCTATTTATATCCTCATGGCTCCTGAGAAGAGGCCTAACAAAATCATACATGTGAACTATCCCCAAACTCATATGTATGGCTATCTATATCCAAAAATCCATGGGTAGAGCATACCTTCTTCCAAGCTTGAATTAAACATGACAATCCAAGTGCTCAACCTATTCTTCCAAGGTTCAAGATAGTGCACCTCTACCCCAAGGAATCATGTCATATGCCATTCCAAGATTTTTTCCCTTCCTATGAATCAACCCCAACAGTCCATTAACTTCCATCAATAACTACCTAATCCATTAATTCTACAAATCCAATATCTATGGTGTTCCACATGATCTTCTAATGCCCTATAATCCTCAATACTTGAAAGGGCTGCCTTTACTGTAGTCAATCCACCAATTTCCATCTATCACGGTCAAGTAAGCTCCAACGTGAGGCTTTTATAGATCCCTAAATCAACTTTCACAATTAATCCAATCTCCTAGTTTATCATCCACCAAGAAACATGGTATTATGATCTAGATCATCAGTCTAAATCCAATTTACTCCGAACCATGCAGACTTGCTTGGCATCTATACTCCACTAGGACCACCTATTTTAAACCCAAATTTACTCCGAGGTGATGAAAGTGATGCTACTCTATTTTCAGGATCCCACCAAGTTCTTGTACCATCAGGAAAACCTCATAATCCACCAAAGAGTCTTAGATAGTTCCTCAAGGTTACTAATATAATCTCATCAAGTTATTAATCCTACTAATCATGTATCCTCAAAACAATCTTCCCTATGGCATCGTCAGTTCTGGTGCTATCTTAGGATGATAATGTGCTAGTTCACTATGTCCACTAGTTCCAAAATGAACCTTGTGATGAGCAAAGGTTACTGAAGCTTAACTAGTTGTCTTGCAATTCCGTAGGTTAAGCTCATGGTTAAGGATTTGAGCTGGGTTATATCATGAAGTCTTGAAGGGTCTAGGGATGGGTTTCTAATCTTGAGGGGTAAACATAACTCTACTAGGGTGCTCTTGGTCGAGGAGGCTGTAGCAAAAGTCTCCAGTGCTAGTTGGTCGCCGAAGTAGAATCCTTGGTGTACCTTGTCTTGCTGGTCTTCAGTTGAGGAGAGAGGGATGAGAGGGAAAAGTAGCATAGATGGGTGCAGGTGCAGGTGCAAACAAACAGGTGCCAAAAAGGCCACACACAATTCCATTAAGATAAGATAGGTGATATAGTCGCATACATGCTGCCTAAGGCAAAAGTGTGACTTATATCAAAACACAAACAGATAAGAACAAGCAACACTCAACATGGTTTCATTTGAACATCATATGGACTCGACTGCGCATAGGGGGTACACGACTCATCCTACCCTAGGGGTCCTCGGATTCAGTAGTCGTGCTTGCTTCATCACTTTGAGAGAAAGGCGTTCGGTCTTCAGCTTCTTGGTTCCCCTGGGTGCCAATGGATATGCGACAGTCGACTGCTTGTTGGGACACATCCTATTAATATTCCCGAGTTCACCACACTCGTGACATGTGACGGAAGCAAAAGGGTTGCTATTCAGTCTTGGGTATTGTCGTCGGGGGCCTGAGGATGATCCTCTATGAGGTGGATATGGAAATCCATTCCTATGCCTTCTGCGTGGGGTTTGGTTGCGAGCTCTCTGAAATTCCTTGATTTGCTGCTCCTGATTAGAAATGTGGGATTCTAGGGCAGTGATTTGCTGTTCTTGCTTGACCACCTTCTTCTTCTCGAGGCAGTGGAGGTGCAGAAGTGAAGGGAGATCTTGGCGAGCCTTAAGAAATGCTTCGGTTATGTGGCGTAGAAGGTAGTCTCCTACGTTGACGAAACCAATCTGGTACTTGAGGGTTGGATCCTTGCCTTCTAGGGAAGTCATCACTTGAGTCGGAGCTCCAAATCTGCTCTTGCCAGGCAGGTAGCGGGTGGCATGTTCTTCTTTCATTTCTGGAAGGAGGTCTCGAAGACGGAGGAGTGCTTCATAAGCCACTTGCTGAATGGCTAGGTCTCTTGTTGGCATAGGTGGTCCAACGAAGAACCACCCCTCAGGTGAGGTCTTGGCAGGCACAAAAACCTTGGCGTAGAACTCCTTCTCGAACACATCATTTTCCAGTTCGTGCATGGTGTATATGGACAACAAGGGATAGTGGCATTGTTGGAGGCAATCTCTTAAGAGTGATGGAAATCCTGTCGTAAGGAGTCTCAAGGGGGCGACGACCATCTACAAAAGTTGAATAGGAGGGGTCAATACTGAAAATATCCCTCAGTTTTGGGAAATCTCAGAAAAGAGGCAAGGTATAGGTGGTTTTGATGATTTGTTTTATCCTAACTAACGACCTTGCTAACTAAGGCTTCCTACAGTCAGGATGGCTCTGATACCAGCTCTATGGGGACCTCGACTCATAAGTCGTGATCACCGAGTGCACATGTACAGTGATCCCAGAGATCAATGCTCACTGAACACACAAAAGCTGAATAACAAGAGTCTTACATCCATACATAACGTCTTACACAAATTATGACCTTTATTGTCAAGTTTTACATTGATAAAGCCTTAAGGGCTGAACATGAAAGAAAACATAAGCAGCGGAAATCTTCGTCGATAAGTAGAACCCATGCCATATGTGTCACATCTCCAGCTCCTGGCAATGCACTAGGCTAGCTTCATGTGTGCATCATGTTTAATCTTGAAAGAAACTTGAAATGGGGATTGCCTAAACCATAGCATCAAAGGAATCCACTAGGTTCAACTAAAATATTCTCAGTGAATCCAAATGGTTTTAAAAAATGTTCATCATTTCTGGAAAATGCTAGACACAATAACAAGAGGTGTTCCACATTTTTCCATGACATATTTGGGCTCTGAATTAAATCATATAGTATTTGCATTTGGGAATTTAAATGCTATTAAATATTTTAAATGCTCAAATAATCCTAAACTGAAATGTTCCATGTTGGATATATTCTATACAATGGGCATGTGCAGTTTGGTGATTTTCGAAAGGGTCTAGGTATTTTTAGAAAAGCCACAAAGATCACAAAAAAATAGAAAATTGAAACAAAAGAAGAGAGAGAGAGAAAGGAACTTACCCGGGCTTACCTTCCTGTGCAGCCCACCTGGCTGGCCCAGGAGCTGGCCTAGCCCACCACCGCAGCTCCTGTCATCTTCCTCCTCAGGCCAGTACGCAGGGCGCGTGCTTAATGCGCGCGACCATGCGCCGCGCCACCTCCTGATTCGTGCTGCTACTCCGACGCGCCTACGAGCGCCACGCACTCCCCCTTGACCCCTGCACCTCTCCCCTCTCTCTCGGGACCCTCTACCCCTCCTCTGCTCTCTTCCCACAACGCCACTGTCGCTACCGAGAACCACCGCGGTGAGCCACTCCCTCGCTCCATCTTCGCGTCCCCGAGCTCCGCCATGACTCCGTGGAGCTACACACCCGACGCACGCGGCTGCAGGAGCCCTGCAACATCGTCCCCGCCGTCCTCATCGCCGCCTCTGTCCGGTGATCGCCGTCGTTCGATTCATGCCGTCAGGGCTTCCCCGGCCTCGACCTTGACTCCGTTCGACCTCGCTGTGAGCCCCCGTCGTTTTCCCCTTGTTTCCCCTCTCCAACTCTTCCTCTAGCCGTGCTTCCCACCGGAGACCGAACCACGCCACCGCCGAGCTTCTTGCCGCCGTGGCCACTACCGCCGCAACCCCCAACCGAGCACACCCACGTGCTCACCACGCCGCGTAGGTGCCGTAGGAGCCAAGCACGCCACCCCACGGGCACGGCAGCCCTGCTCCCGAGTGCGCCCGTACTCCGGCCGCCGCCCGGCTCGTCGCCACCGCCGCTACACGTTCCCCCAGCACACACCACGGCCACCACTAGATGCGCCGCATCGCGTGGTTTCTAGCACGCCCATTCGGACGTCTAGCTGACGCCGGAGATGGCCGAACGAGGAACGCCGCCGGCGGTTAGCCACCCGATTAGATGATGTGGCACATGATTAATTAGCGCTAAACACCGATTAGTGTAACCCCATGGGTCTTTGGCACACGGGCCCCACCCCTTAATTAACCACAGGGTTATTCTTTGTTTAAAATAAGCTAATGCCCGTGGCCCCACGGGTCAGTTTGACCATGCCACCTCAGTGTTGACCCGACCCCACTGGTCAGCCTCTGCTGTTGACACTATTACACTGACGTGCGGGTCCCAGCCGTCAGGTTTGACATGGCTAGCGCTGTTGACCTGCTGATGTCTTGTTGTCGTCATGCTGATGCAGTATATGTTTTCTAGAGTTTTAAATAAATCAGAAATGATTTATTTATTTCAGAAAATATCCAAAACTTCTAAGAATCATAGAAAATCAACCGTAACTCCAAATGAAACAAATTATATATGAAAAATTATCAGAAAAATCCAAATAATCTGTTTATGGCATTTTCATGCATGTTTGAGGAACCTAAAGCTACTGTATATGACAATTTGAATTAATGGCATTTGAAATGTCATATATGGAGTTCGAATTTGAATCTTAGATTCAAACCAACTCCATTTAACCTGCTGCTAGTTGCATTAGCTAAAACCATAGCATATTGCCATGTCATGATCATGCATCATATTATGCATTGCATTGATTGTGTTTATTCTTTGTTTGTCAGTGCTTGTCCCCTCTTAGTAGATGTGTACCGACGATGTGGTCGATGACATCGATGAAGAACTATACTATCTTCAGAAGTGCTAGGCAAGCAAAACCCCCTTGTTCATTCCGATACAATCCCACTCTCTTGCTCCTGCTCTCTTTTACCGCATTAGGACAACAACAACTCATGTATTACTTGCTGCGGTAGTTGAACCCCTTTTGCTCTGCATGACCTGTCATTGCCACAGTAAATAGATGAAACCCACTAGCATGAGTAGGAGTTATTTGAGCCCTGATGTGCCTACTCATTCATGCTTGTTGTCATGCCTGCTACTGCTTAGATTTGAGTCAGGTCTGATTCATCGGGAATGAATTAGAACAGTGATGAACATGTCCTACTGTGTGTGAGCTAAGTCTGTCAACACGATTTGGTAAAGGTAGCGGTGAGAGGCCAGGTAGGAGTACATGGTGGGTTGTCTCATTGAAGCCGTCCTCAGGAACTGAGTTCTGTATTTTTGATCCATGAACAACTACTACCACTCATTAGGATCCTTAATTGACCCTCTTGGCTTCTTAACCACCCTTGTCCTCTATCCAGGAGTTGCAAGTAGTTTCTGGTGTTTGTAGTATGCTGGAGGCCGTGGGCAGCGCTGACCCGAGGGGTGGGCTGTGATGCGGTAGGCACGTGGCACGATGTACCGGGCGCCCGTTTGGTGTCTCGGGAACCCTGCACACATCGTTCGGGGCCGTATGTGGAAACTTCGACCGGACTCCCTGCGGATGGAACCTGAATAGGCGATAAACCTGGACTACAGACTTGAGTGTTTAGGTAGGCCGTGGCGACACCCTCGCCAGGCTTCCGCTTGAAGGTTGCTGAGATACATGACGTGTACATGGCAGTAAGTGGCGAGAGCATGTGTGAAGAAGTACGCCCCTGCAAGGTTAACATCATCTATTCGAATAGGCGCGTCCGCGGTAAAGGACCTCTGGGTTGCCTATACAGTTCATAGACAAGTGAAAGTGGATACTCTAAAATACACAAGATAAGCATGAGTGCTATGGATGGCGTTCTCGTAGTGAGACGGGGGCGGATCCATAGTGGTGTATTGATATGGTGAATATGTGGACTCATGTGCGCCACCTCAAAAGAGTTACTTGCAGTCGTAGTTCAGGATAGCCACCGGGTCAAAGCTGGCTTGCTACAGTTAAACTCCACTACCCCCTTTGTTGATAATGATGCATATGTAGTTAGTTCTGATGTAAGTTTTGCTGGGTACATTTGTACTAACGTTTGCCTATTTTATGTTTTGCAGAAAGACTTTAGTCTCACTAGTAGTTTCACATGGACTTCGACGTTTAGCTTGTTACCTCAGCTATGATCTTATGCCCTCGGAAGGATCTGGTAGATAGTCAGGCTTTTCAGCCTTTTTCATTTATAGATGTATGTACCCAGACATGTTAAGATTCCGCTTGTGCTTTGATCTGTATGCTCTGAATGCTGGGTCAAGAGACCCATGTTTGTAATATCTCGCTCCTCGGAGCCTATTGAATAAAATACTTGAGTTGTAGAGTCATGTTGTGATGCCATGTTGTATTTGCACATATCGAGCATATTGTGTGTATGTTATTGAAATGCTTGGTATGTGTGGGATCTGACTATCTAGTTATTTATCCTTGGTAGCCTGTCTTACCAGGAAATGTCTCGTAGTGCTTCCACTGAGCCTTGGTAGCTTGCTACTGCTCCGGAACACTTAGGCTAGTCGGCATGTGTCCTTCTTCATTCCTGTGTCTATCCCTTCGGAGAAATGTCACGTGGTGTCTACCGGAGTCCTGTTAGCCTGGTACAGCCCGGTTTAACGGAGTCCTGCTAGCCCAGTTTCTACAGCCCAGATTCACTCGCTGATGACTGATACGTTCGTTGCTGGGTCATGTATGCCTGTCCCTGTAAGTTAGTGCCACTTTGGGTTCACGACTGGCCATGTTAGCCCGGGCTCCTTGTCATATGGATGCTAGCGACACTATCATATACGTGTGCCAAAGGGCGCAAACGGTCTCGGGCAAGGTAAGGCAACACCCGTGGGAATACCTTGCGTGAGGCTGCAAAGTGATATGAGGTGTTACATGCTAGATCGGTGTGGCTTTGAGTTGGGGTCCTGACAGTTTCTTATCAGAGCCTGCCTGCCTGTAGGATTACCGAGCCAAACTGGTCGAAGTTGAGTCTAGAAATTCTTTAGTTATATAAGGGAATTGATTGTGGGATGGAACGTAAGGCTCTTTTTACTCCTTATATCTTATGCCTTCTGATCCGGGTCATCTTATCTCTCCTATGGGGTTAAGGAACTAGGCTTTCTCTTCTTTCTTTCAGGATCCCGTGTTACTAATCCATAGACTTATAAGATTGGTGAATTCAAGCCTCAGTTCAATTCCTACTATCTCTGTGTATTCATAGTTGATCTCAGAACCTTGATATTATAATGATCGAGTGGTTATGCCACCATTTTGTAGGATGTCTCAAAATCTTTTCGACCATTTACAACCATTATGCTGTCCGAGTCATCCCAGGTTTCTAAATAGTCTGATGCATTTGTAAATCCCCCTTTTCATTCCCAATGTTTCTTTGGGCCAGATTAACCACACTAATTGGTGAGTTGATGTACTCTGCTGCCTCGACATATATGTTGGAGCTACTATTATGACCCTAGGTGTCTTATAGTATCACCTAGTAACCAAGCCATGTTTTGTCGTCCCAGTGTGATAATTCTGGCCATCTTCCTCCAAAGCATCCCGTGATGCCACTTAGTTAGTAGGCATCCGACTCCTGGGTTTCTGAACACGAGATTTCCCTACTTACTTCATGTTGATAGTGTTTTCTAGTTCCTTTAAGTTATTAGTAACCTTTGCGATAGTCCTCGAGGTCCGTGGTATTCCCTTCTTCCAAATATCATGAACCGCTTATGGCAGAAGTTCCTCACGGAACCGAAAGATCACAACCAGAGTGCTCTTGACGAGTTCTTGATTCTATGCTGTTACTCTGCCAGTTCTACCTTTCCGCATGGGTTATCCGGAAGAAATATGTTGAACCCGTTTGACATGCTAATCCATGCATCCACAACTCAGTAAATCGTATGTTCTTTCGAGTTGTCCCTCTTTAGTTGTCTTCTGACCTTCGTCTATCAATTGCTAGTCAAGAGTATGCGTGCATTTGTTCATCGATGCCTATTACCCTTGTGATCCGTCAAGCCATTATGTTCCAGAATGACTAGGAGAAACAAACTCCAGTACCTCATCCATATCCAGGATTGGGTCAAAGCAGTTGTAATCCGCAAATCAAAATGCCAAACCAGCTTTTGATTCTGTTCTACCTTGGAGTATTACCATCTTTATGTCAATAATGTCATGGGAATTGCACATCATCCTATGAACTCTTGATACAGTGATACTCTCACCATCATTATTCATTCCCCGGATCCCGTGTTATTGTAACTGGAATGCCGACTTGTGAGCTATGATGTGTGAAATCAATACTCCTAGCAACCTTGTTGCTTGGTAGTTAAATGGACAACAACCTCGTTCCTAGCATGTTGATTATTGAATCATCACCCTAAGGTTAATTGTGCTACTAGTCCTTATTTTTGGTGCACTTTTCAATCAATGAGTTAGGATAGTGCCAATCCTTGCTTATTTGATCATACCGTCTTACCTGAGAAGCAAGATTATTCTCGAGCTTAGTAACATACCGGTGGTTCGTGATTTTCCAAACATCTTCTCGGAAGTATCACCAGGTTGTCACCTGACCGCTATGTTGAGTTCATGATCAAGTTGGTTTATCCCTATAAACCACCCTTTCGCCAAGAGTCTGTGTCAGATATCCTCAGCTTGTTGGTTAAGCTAAACAACACTTGGAGAGTTGGAAGATAAAAGCTTTGCCAAATCTAGTTCATTCTGAAGGGATATCTTGCATTGTGTGTGTGTTGAAGAAATATGATATCTTCATCGATTGATCATCATGATCAGTTGTTGGACCTATCATCTTATCCAATCTTTGATTTGACTATGGGCTATCGTCAAATCAAATCAGAACCAATGATGTTCCTAATATTGTCTTACTCGTGGTTGATCCTTCGAGCATACACTGTTATATCCCTTGTTCTGACCAATGCTATCACCGTGTTCACATAATTGTGGAATTCCATTTATATGGAAACCTGGATGAATTGTTGTTGAGCCCATCGACAACATCCTTATTCTCTCCATGATGTTGTTGAACATTAAGCTAGTGTTGGAAACGTTTGAAAGCGTTTCCTCATGCTAGTTCATGAAGCATATGCTCGGATGAAAGAAGCGACTTCCTCTAGTTCATGTGCATATGATGCAAGTTGCCACCGTGAATTCAAGAAAGTCAATGTTGCTTCCTTTGGAACCATTCCAAATCAGTCATGCATACGTGCGAAGTATTATGTGGTCTGAAGACTTGCAACCTTCACTCTATATGTATCCCTAGCACACCAAGCCACTGACTGATTTGCTCCAGGAGAAGGAGTTCCTTTTAAGAGCTAACCCGGGCTTAATTAAGGACTTCATTATCTACAATGCTGGTTTCCCACATGAACTCGGTAGTGTTTTATTATAAGACTACTATGTGGTCATGCTTGTTTGAGACAGCGTGTTCATATGTGTGTAGTAGAACCAGCTCATGTTTTGGAGCTTGCTATCGCAGTTCATTTCTCAAGAATCTCACAACGCCGTCTCGTCGATCTATGTTGCAAACCTTCATTTTTCTTCCTAGACTTAATGAGTCTGGAATAACCTGACACCAACCAAATATGAATCTCAGGCAGATATGATGGTTGGAACGTGTCCCAAGAATTATAATAATGGTCTCTCTGTAACCCGGTAACGTGGATGTCCTCGCCAACACACCTAGCCAGAAGGCCTAATATTGTAGTATCTTGGTTGAAGAAGTTGACCACCTCCCCATAAGGATTTCGTAGGGTTCACTTCAGCAGTTGTCCCTTATGGTTTTTTGTGCTCCCGAAGTCCGACCTTTGACTCGATGTTCTAGATACCAAACCATTTCAATGAATGGGTTACGCTAGCACATCCAGGTGAACGTTAGAAGCGGAGTGCTAAATGTCTCTAGGTCGATCATCCAGATTTTGTCCCCTTGGCCTCGCTAAGGTGAAATCTGAGAAAGTGTTAGCTTCCTTCGCTTCTGCATCCTCCATCACTATTCTTCATGGTAGTATGTTGTGTTGGCAGGATCCTTGACACAGATATTGGTAAAACCTTGATGAATATGGAAATGCTCAAGTTCTTGAGAGCACGCACAAGCACTAGGTGTTATCATCGGCACTAACTGGGATTGCTCCTAGTTTCCTCGGTTATGCTATAACTTTTCAACAATGGGTTCACACTCGTCTATTGAGTTCTCCCCTGTTAATAGAATCATTCCCAGTATTTGCATTTTGTTCCCAGCTTGCACCACCATTGTGCCATCCTACTCTGGGCTACCCTTCTCAGTAATTACTGATCAGGACCATCTTCAAAGTGGTCCTACCAGGGGTCCCACCCATTTCCGATGATAAGCAAAAATCATTCCTTGCGTTGTATTCAACAAGGTAATCCACATCACCCATCTTAGTCTGGGTATGCCATTCTTTCATACTCCGCCAAACGATTGTTTGTGAATCGCCTTAGGCTGGTATAAAGAGTTTCAATGCTCTCTGAATCAAAAGTAATTCTTTTTGCCACTTCAGGTAATGGTTCCACGAGTCACCTTCTTTGAGGTGTCTCGCTATGGCATCATGGCAACTCAAATTCTCGCTACGTTGACTACAGTTCACCACCCTCTTAGGTGTCGAGTTGTTGTCTACCTAGTGAACCCTCGTCATTTGTTACACTCCATCCCTTTGGATGTATGCTTCGTGTCTCAGCTCGAGAAATATTTCTACGTATCATTCCGTGAGTTGATCTTGTGATCATTAAGATGATCCATCCATTGTAGACATGTTTCGCTCTTTTGTCCTCATGTTGGATGAAGATCTCGAAAGAAAAGACGTCAAGATCAATTTGAGTCAACAAATCAACAACCTCGAGGAGACAGTTGGATCATGAAGTTTGTGATGCTTAGTGTCCCCTTTGTCTTCTTACCTCGCATCTTGAATCTCGGGACGAGATTCTTGTTTAATGGGGGTGAGTTGTCACATCTCTAGCTCTTGGAAATGCACTAGGCTAGCTTCATGTGTGCATCATGTTTAATCTTGAAAGAAACTTGAAATGGGGATTGCCTAAACCCTAGCATCAAAGGAATCCACTAGGTTCAACTAAAATATTCTCACTGAATCCAAATGGCTTTCAAAAATGTTCATCATTTCTAGAAAATGCTAGAAACAATAACCAGAGGTGTTGCACATTTTTCCATGACATATTTGGGATCTGAACTAAATCATATATTATTTGCATTTGGGCATTTAAATGCTATTAAATATTTTAAATGCTCAAACAATCCTAAACTGAAATGTTCCATCTTGGATATATTCTATACAGTGGGCATGTGAAGTTTGGTGATTTTCGAAAGGGTCTAGGTATTTTTAGAAAAGCCACAAAGATCACAGAAAAATAGAAATCTGAAACAAAAGAAGAGAGAGAGAGAGAAAGGAACTTACCTAGGCTTACCTTCCTGTGCAGCCCACCTGGCTGGCCCAGGAGCTGGCCCAGCCCACCACCGTAGCTCTGTCGTCTTCCTCCTCAGGCCAGTAGGCAGGGCGCGTGCCTGATGCGCGCGACCACGCGCCGCACCACCTCCTGCTTCCCGTCGCTACCCCGACGCGCCTACGAGCGCCACACACTCCCCCTTGACCCCTGCACCTCTCCCCTCTCTCCCGGGACCCTCTGCCCCTCCTCTGCTCTCTTCCCGCAACGCCATTGTCGCCGCTGAGAACCACCGCAGCAAGCCACTCCCTCACTCCATCTTCGCGTCCCCGAGCTCTGCCATGACTCCGTGGAGCTACACACCCGACGCACGCGACTGCAGGAGCCCTGTAACATCGTCCCCGCCGTCTTCATCACGGCCTCTGTCCGGTGATCACCGTTGTTCGATTCGTGCCTTCCAGGGCTTCCCCGGCCTCGACCTCGACTTCGTTCGACCCTGCTGTGAGCCCCCGTCGTTTTCCCCTTGTTTTCCCTCTCCAACTCTTCCTCTAGACGTGCTTCCCGCTGGAGACCGAACGACGCCACCGCCGAGCTTCTCGCCGCCGTGTCCACAACCGCCGCAACCCCCAACCGAGCACACCCACATGCTCACCGCGCCGCCTAGGTGCCATAGGGGCCAAGCACGCCACCCCACGGGCACCACAGCCCCGCTCCCGAGTGCGCCCGTACTCCGGCCGCAGCCCGGCTCGTCACCACCGCCGCTACACACAGCCCCAGCACACACCACGACCACCACTAGATGCACCGCATCGCGTGCTTTCTAGCGCTCCCATCCGCGCCTCTAGCCGACGCCGGAGATGGCTGAACAAGGAACGCCGCTGCGGTTTCTCACCGCCGGCGGTTAGCCACCCGATTAGGTGACATGGCGCAAGATTAATTAGCGCTAAACACCAATTAGTGTAACCCCACGGGTCTTTGACAGACGGGCCCCACCCCTTAATTAACCACAGGGTTATTCTTTGTTTAAAATAAGCTAGTGCCCGTGGCCTCACGGGTCAGTTTGACCATGCCACCTTAGCATTGACCCGACCCCACTTGTCAGCCTATGCTGTTGACACTGTTACACTAACGTGCGGGTCCCAGCCGTCAGGTTTGACTTGGCTAGCGCTGTTGACCTGCTAACGTCGTGCTGTCGTCATGCTGACGCAGTAAATGTTTTCTGAAGTTTTAAATAAATCAGAAATTATTTATTTATTTCAAAAAATATCCAAAACTTCTAAAAATCATATAACATCAACCATAACTCCAAATGAAACAAATTATATATGAAAAGTTATCAGAAAAAACCCAAAGAATCTGTTTATTGCATTTTCATGCATGTTTGAGCAACCTAAAGCTACTGTATATGACAATTTGAATTAATGGCATTTGAAATGTCATATATGGAGATTGAATTTGAATCTTGGATTCAAACCAACTCCATTTAACCTGCTGCTAGTTGCATTAGCTCAAACCACAACATATTGCCATGTAATGATCATGCATCATATTGTGCATTGTATTGATTGTGTTTCTTCTTTGTTTGTCGATGCTTGTCCCCTCTCAATAGACGTGTACCGACAATGTGATTGATGACACCGATGAAGAACTATAGTATCTTCAGAAGTTCTAGGCAAGCAAAACCCCCTTGTTCATTCCAATACAATCCCACTCTCTCGCTCCTGCTCTCTTTTACTACATTAGGACAACAAGGACTCATGTATTAATTGCTGCGGTAGTTGAACCCCTTTTCCTCTGCATGACCTGTCATTGCCACAGTAAATAGATGAAACCAACTAGCATGAGTAGGAGTTGTTTGAGCCCTGATGTGCCTACTCATTCATGCTTGTTGTCATGCCTGCTACTGCTTAGAGTTGAGTCAGGTCTGATTCATCGGGAATGAATTAGAACAGTGATGAACATGTCCTACTGTGTGTGAGCTAAGTGTGTGAACAAGATTTGGTAAAGATAGCGGTGAGGGGCCATGTAGGAGTACATGGTGGGTTGTCTCATTGAAGCCGTCCTCAGGAACTGAGTTCTGTGTTTGTGACTCATGAACAACTACTACCACTCATTGGGATCCTTAATTGATCCTTTTGGCTTCTTAACCACCCTTGTCCTCTGTCCAGGAGTTGCAAGTAGTTTCTGGTGTTTGTAGTATGCTGGAGGCCGTGGGCAGCGCTGACCCGAGGGGTGGGCTGTGATGCAGTAGGCACGTGGCACGGTGTACCGGGCGCCCGTTTAGTGTCTCGTGAACCCTGCACACATCGTTCGGGGCCGCATGTGGAAACTTCAGCCGGACTACCTGCGGATGGAACCTGAATAGGCGATAAACCTGGACTAGAGACTTGAGTGTTTAGGCAGGCCGTGGCCAACACCCTCGCCAGACTTCCGCTTGAAGGTTGCCGTGATACATGATGTGTACATGGAGGTAAGTGGGGAGAGCATGTGTGAAGAAGTACGCCCCTGCAGGGTTAACATCATCTATTCAAATAGGCGCGTCCGCGGTAAAGGACCTCTGGGTTGCCTATACAGTTCAGAGACAAGTGAAAGTGGATACTCTAAAATACGCAAGATAAGCGTGAGTGCTATGGATGGCGTTCTCATAGGGAGACGAGGGCGGATCCATAGTCGTGTATTGATATGGTGAATATGTGGACTCATGTGCGCCACCTCAAAAGAGTTACTTGCAGTCGTAGCTCAGGATAGCCACCGGCTCAAAGCTAGCTTGCTGCAGTTAAACTCTACCCCCCTTTGTTGATATTGATGCATATGTAGTTAGTTCTGATGTAAGTCTTGCTGGGTACATTTGTACTCACGTTTGCCTATTTTATGTTTTGCAGAGAGACTTCAGTCTCACTAGTAGTTCCATTTGGTCTTCGACGTTTAGCTTGTTACCTCAGCTACGATCTTGTGCCCTCGGCAGGATCTGGTAGATAGTCAGGCTTTTCAGCCTTTTTCATTTATAGATGTCTGTACCCAGACATGTTAAGCTTCCGCTTGTGCTTTGATTTGTATGCTGTGAATGCTGGGTCGAGAGACCCATGTTTGTAATATCTCGCAACTTGGAGCCTATTGAATAAAATACTTGAGTTGTAGAGGTATGTTGTGATGCCATGTTGTATTTGCACAGATCGAGCATATTGTGTGTATGTTATTGAAATGCTTGGTATGTGTGGGATCTGACTATCTAGTTGTTTATCCTTGGTAGCTCTCTTATCAGGAAATGTCTCCTAGTGCTTCCATTGAGCCTTGGTAGCTTGCTACTGCTCCGGAACACTTAGGCTGGCCGACATGTGTCCTTCTTCGTTCCTGTGTCTATCCCTTCAGGGTAATGTCACGCGGTGTCTATAGGAGTCCTGTTAGCCTGCTATAGCCTGGTTTACCGGAGTCCTGCTAGCCCAGTTGCTACAGCCTGGATTCACTTGCTGATGACCGACACGTTCGTTGCTGGGTCATGTATGTCTGTCCCTGTAAGTTAGTGCCACTTTGGGTTCTCGACTAGCCATGTCAGCCCGGGCTCCTTGTCATATGGATGCTAGCGATACTATCATATACGTGTGCCAAAACGCGCAAACGGTCCCGGGCAAGGTAAGGCGACACCCATGGGAATACCGTGCGTGAGGCCGCAAAGTGATATGAGGTGTTACATGCTAGATCGGTGTGGCTTTGAGTCGGGGTCCTGACAGTTTTGGTATCTGAGCCTGACTGCCTGTAGGATTACCAAGCCAAACTGGTCGAAGTTGAGTCTAGAAATTCTTTAGTTATATAAGGGAATTGATTGTGGGATGGAACGTAAGGCTCTTTTTACTCCTTATATCTTATGCCTTCTGATCCGGGTCATCTTATCTCTCCTACGGGGTTAAGGAACTATGCTTTCTGTTCTTTCTATCTGGATCACCTGTTAGTAATCCATAGACTTATATGATTGGTGAATTCAAGCCTCAGTTCAGTTCCTACTATCTCCGTGTATTCATAGTTGATCTCAGAACCTTGATATTATGACGATCGAGTGGTTATGCCACCATTTTGTAGGATGTCTCAAAATCTTTTCGAGCATTTACAATCGTTATGCTGTCCGAGTCATCCCAAGTTTCTAAATAGTCTGATGCATTTGCAAATCCCCCTTTCCGTCCCCGATGTTTCTTTGGGCCAGATTAACCATGCTAATCGGTGAGTTGAGGTACTCTGCTGCCTCGACATATATGTTGGACCTACTATTATGACCCTAGGTGTCTTAGAGTATCACCTAGTAACCTAGCCATGTTTTGTTGTCCCAGTGTGATAATTCTGGCCGTCTTCCTCGAAAGCATCCCGTGATGCCACTTAGTTAGTAGGCATTCGATTCCTGGGTTTCCGAACCTAAGATTTCCCTACTTACCTCATGTTGATAGTGTTTGCTAGTTCCTTTAAGGTATTAGTAACCTTTGTGATAGTCCTCGAGGTCCGTGGTATTCCCTTCTTCCAAATATCATGAACTGCTTATGGCAAAAGTTCCTCACGGAACCGAAAGATCACAACCAGAGTGCTCTTGACGAGTTCTTGATTCTATGCTGTTACTCTGCCAGTTCTACCTTTCTGCATGGGTTATCCGAAAGAAATATGTTGAACCCATTTGACATGCTAATCCATGCATCCACAACTCAGTAAATCGTATGTTCTTTCGAGTTGTCCCTCTTTAGTTGTCTTCTAACCTTCGTCTATCAATTGCTAGTCAAGAGTATGCGTGCATTCATTCATCGATGCCTATTACCCTTGTGATCTGTCAAGCCATTATGTTCCAGAATGATTAGGAGAAACAAATTCCAGTACCTCATCCATATCCGGGATTGGGTCAAAACAGTTGTAATCCGCAAATCAAAATGCCAAACCAGCTTTTGATTCTGTTCTACCTTGGAGTATTACCATCTTTATGTCAAGAATGTCATGGGAACTGCACATCATCCTATGAACTCTTGATACAGTGATACTCTTGCCATCATTATTCATTCCCCGGATCCTGTGTTATTATAACCGGAATACTGACAGGTGAGCTATGATGTGTGAAATCAATACTCCTAGCAACCTTGATGCTTGGTAGTTAAATGGACAACAACCTCGTTCCTAGCATGTTGATTATTGAATCATCACCCTAAGGTTGATTGTGCTACTAGTCCTTATTTCTGGTGCACTTTTCGATCAATGAGTTATGATAGTGCCAATCCTTGCTTATTTGATCATATCGTCTTGCCTGAGAAGCAAGATTGTTCTCGAGCTTAGTAACATACCAGTGGTTCGTGATTTTCCAAACATCTTCTTGGAAGTATCACCAGGTTGTCACCTGACCGCTATGTTGAGTTCGTTATTAAGTTGGTTTATCCCTATAAACCACCCTTTCTCCAAGAATCTGTGTCGGATATCCTGAGCTAGTTGGTTAAGCTAAACAACAACTTGGAGAGTTGGAAGATAAAAGCTTTGTCGAATCTAGTTCATTCTGAAGGGATATCTTGCGTTGTGTGTGTGTTGAAGAAAGATGGTATCTTCATCGATTGATCATCATGATCAGTTGTTGGACCTATCATCTTATCTATTCTTTGATTTGAGTATGGGCTATCGTCAAATCAAATCAGAACCAACGATGTTCCTAATATTGTCTTACTCATGGTTGATCCTTCGAGCATACACTGTTATATCCATTGTTCTGACCAATGCTATCACCGTGTTCACATAATTGTGGAATTCCATTTATATGGAAACCTGGATGAATTATTGTTGAGCCCATCGACAACATCCTTATCCTCTCCATGATTTTGTTGAACATTAAGCTAGTGTTGGAAACTTTTGAAAGCATTTTCTCATGCTAGTTCATGAAGCATATGCTCGGATGAAAGAAGCGACTTCCTCTAGTTCATGTGCATATGATGCAAATTGCCGCCGTGAATTCGAGAAAGTCAATGTTGCTTCCTTTGGAACCATTCCAAATCAGTCATGCATACGTGCGAAGTATTCTGTGGTCTGAAGACTTGCAACCTTCACTCTATATGTATCCCTAGCACACCAAGCCACTGATTGATTTGCTCCAGGAGAAGTAGTTCCTTTTAAGAGCTAACACGGGCTTAATTAAGGACTTCATTATCTACAATGATGGTTTCCCACATGAACTCAGTAGTGTTTTATTATAGGACTACTATGTGGTCATGCTTGTCTGAGACAGCGTGTTCATATGTGTGTAGCAGAACCAACTCATGTTTTGGAGCTTGCTATCGCAATTCATTTTGCAAGAATCTCGCAACGCCGTCTCGTCGATCTGTGTTGCAAACCTTCATTTTTCTTCCTAGACTTGATGAGTCTGGAATAACCTGAAACCAACCAAATCTGAATCTCAGGCAGATATGATGGTTGGAACATGTCCCAAGAATTATAATCATGGTCTCTCTATCACCCGGTAATGTGGATGTCGTGGCCAACACACCTAGCTAGAAGGCCTATTATTGTAGTATCTTAGTTGAAGAAGTTGACCACCTCCCCATAAGGATTTCGTAGGGTTTACTTCAGCACTTGTCCCTTATGGATTTTTGTGCTCCCGAAGTCCGAACCTTGACTCGATGTTCTAGATACCAAACAATTTCAATGAATGGGTTATGCTAGCACATCCAGGAGAACATTAGAAGTAGAGTGCTAAATGTGTCTCAGTCGATCATCCAGATTTTGTCCCCTTGGCCTCACTAAGGTGAAATCTAAGAAAGTGTTAGCTTCCTTCGCATCTACATCCTCCATCACTATTCTTCATGGTAGTATGTTGTGTTGGCAGGATCCTTGACACGAATATTGGTAAAACTGATCAATTGTAAGTACAGCGGGGTTTTACGCCCAAACTGCGAGTGTCGTGTTCTCCACAGGGACTAGGCGATCAGCGGCTACGCTCGGCTAAAGCTAGGTGACACTATATTGGGAGATGGAAACAGAAAATAAACCTAAACTATCAATGATTGTCACAAAAGAAAATGCAAAATAGCATAGGGAGGTTCAGATTATCATCAATGTCTTTTTGGCATTTTCTTGTTACATGAGAATTCAAAACACTAAGACATGCATACATAGACTACAAAAGGAAATATACGAGAAACAAACACATATATAACTAGAAAGTATGTAATCAAAGGGGCAGAAGTAAGATTATGTGACAAGGACAGAAACTTCACATCACAATCACACTCACACACACATATTTATATAACACAGGTACTTGAGTAAACACATGGACTATAAACTGGAACAAATTAGATGAACACACACATACACAAATACGAATATGATACTACAGGACACTATTCTAATACTCCCAGATGAACAAAATAAGTACTACTAATAAAGCACAAATCTGAAACTGACCAAGTTTCAAGCACAACTCAAATCTGAACATTACATGGCATTACACATCTCATCTTATAGAAATTCAGAGAATATAGAGAGGATAAAAGAGAGATAGCAACAGTTTATGGTTCAGATTAGGAGCAGCAGTGGCGTTTGAGAAAAGGTGCAGCAAGAAAGAGTGGCAGCGGCAGTTTTGGGGAGAACTAATAGCAGCCAGCAGTTGGTTCAGATAAGGAGCAGCAGCCTGTAGCAGAGGCGTGAGGAGAAGGGAGCAACAACAGTTATGGTTCAGGGAGGAAGAAGAGACAGCAGCAGGAGGTCAAGGGGAAAAAGAAGAAGCAGTGGGGGCGTGGAGAGAAGAGCAACATCATGAGTTAGGAGAAGTAGAGCAGCAAAACGGGGGCGCCCTCACGCGGATGACCAGACGCCTGTGCTCCCCTTTGTCTGGTTGGGCGCGCGAGGTACGGCGGTGGCTGGAGATGGTGGAGGGATGGCGCAGTGAAGGTGGAGATGGATCGATGATGGTGGATGCTGGTGATGGCACGGTGGCGCGTCTGCGATGGATGGATGGTGTAGGGGGAGGAGAGTGGTGGCGCGCGGTGGTGCTGGTGGTGATGGTGATGTGGTGGGAGCGCGATGGCACGGGTGGAGGTGCTGCGGGGTTGTGGAGCAGGTGGAGGTGCTGGGTGGTGCGCCGCCACGCCGGCCTGGCCGCGGATGCGGTCGGAGGTGGAAGAAGGAGGCGGGGGAAAGAGGGGATGGAGATGCCAGGCACGAAAGTGGATTAGCTGCCGCTAGGGATTTTGACCCCTCCTCTGATCTGCCACTTTACAATTTTGGCCCTTCTCCTTTTCTTCTTTCTTCATAAGAAGGTCCCTTTCTTCTTTAACTTGTCCCATGGAGCATAATTTCTTCACACACAAGTCCCTCTGTCTTTCTTCTTCCTTTTCACTTGACTGGTTCTCTTAGCCACTAGTCCAGATCTTGAAGTTTATAGTGCCTTTGCGCACTTTTCTGCAAAAGAAACACAATGACTAGTAAATGATACTTTATATGATTTTCAGGCAAATATTCAATATTTCACAACAAGAATTGATGGTCATATCTCAATAAATAATATATTTCTATGCCAAAATTGTATATATGAAATGTGCTTATCAAGTTCCCCCACACTTAAATCTTTGCTTGTCCTCAAGCAAAGGCATATGACAAAGGCTAGATAATGAACAGTGAACTGACTAGAAATGTCAAGTGAAGTAGGTCTCTAAACAGTGCATGCCTTGGACTTAGCTAGTGAAAATTAATGGTTAGGAGTGCTACATATCAATAGGACACTAGTAAACTCGACCATTTTAAACTTTTACAATGATAAAAGAGGATCAACAAGTTTAAATGATGACTGCGCCAAATGGTTCCTAAAGAGAGCATGATCCCAAGAACAAAAAGAACTGGAATTAAATCTCTTATTTGCAGAAATATGACTTTGTGGTTGAACCACTTATTGAATTTGAAAGAAACACACATATTATTTTATTAGTCTCACCGAAGGAACATACCACCGATCCCGAGAACATGGTATACACCTGGCTCAACCAATTATTAGTTTAGTTTTTTTTCTTTGTCTTCCCAAAGGAACATACCACCGATCCCGAGAACATGGTATACACCTGATTCGACAAGTACATTTATTATTATTATTAATTACTGCCCAAGCTAACCCAATTTCACATGCCACCGGTCCCGGGAACATGACATGCTACTGTAGGTAGCCCAGACTTATTTATTCATTATTACTTATCTTAAATGAACAACGCATAAGAACAAAAATAGGAATCATCACTTCTCCATGTCTGGTTCACATGCTACCGATCCAGGGAACATAACATGCTAATCCATAGTGGTTAGGTGATTGCTCTCAATGGGAAGACACTTGGCACAAATTCAGCATGTAAACATGGTGATCTAGGTGTATCATAGTAAATGCAGAAAATGATGAAGTTTTCTAGTGTACTAGGGATTTGAGCACTCAAAACTAGTAGTTCTCACTAATTTTAGCAAAGCATGCATGGTGTAGATCACTAGTTTACAAGGCATTCAAAAATCAAGTTCACAAATTCACATCAAGCACAATGCCAAAGGTGAGATTCAGCTTGACAACAAGTAATAACTAGCTCAAGCAACCCAACTAGCAATTGAATTCAACATGTATTTATGATATTCAGAATGGGTCATGAAACATCTCACCGGGCTTTGATCATGTAGCACTCGCTCGATCACCTCACCAACTGCAGCTCCTCTCCTTTCCTTCCTTATGGATGCTCCAGCTTCACTCTTCTTCGTGTGTTCCCCATTGCTTCTCCTCATCGCCATGCTTTGAGTCCACCAGGATCCCATGGGATGTCATCTTGAACTTGGTCAGCCCACAATGAATGGTACACAAGCGTAAACCTGAAAGAACACTCAACAAACAAGCCAATACAAGTGATAGGGACAATGCCCTCTAAGTCATCAATAAAGTATCCTATCACATAAGCATATCTAAGCATATGACAAATAGATATCATCAATAGACCGCATGTTGCATAGGCAATATCCATGATATGGCATATCTTGTCAAGAAGGCTGAGATCATACCTGAGATAGTTAGGAAGAACCTTCAGGACTACCTCAATTGAAGATACCAAGTGAGGTGTGGTAGTAGAAATTTCCACCAGATTCATGTCAACAAGTGAAATAGAGCTTGACTCCTTGACATCTGAATCCACCTCACCATAATCAACCATGAAGCTCTCCATCTCAGGCTCAAGTGTTGAGGAAGCAATGCGGCTAACATCATCGAAGGTGAACTTCTCCATATCTGGCTCTAGCAGCACATGATCAATATCAACTAAAGCTGACTCCTCAATATAAAAAACAACTAACTGCAACTCTGTCTCATCCATGGAAGAATCATCACAATGCAAAACCGAATCTCCAAAACTAGTATCCATATGATCTGTAGCGTGTGTGTCAACTAGAATGGTGTCATCATCGTCAAATATAATCCATGCAAGCTCAACCTTGCCACACTGAGATAGAGGCTCGGGCTTTTGTGTAAGAATTGGTGGTTGAGGTGTAGTGATTTGTTGCAAGCAAACCAATGAATCAGACGTGGGCTTCTTATTGTACCACTGAAGTTGGTGGAAAGCTATGCTCTCAATCAGCAGAAAAGCTTCATCAAGTGTCTCGTTTGTAATAGCTCCGCCCGCTGCCATATCGACGTAAGCTCGAGTGTCCCAAGTCAATCCTCCATAGAATATCTGCAGCTCTAACCATCTCTCGAGCCCGTGGTTAGGACATCTCATGTATAAAGCCTTGTATCTCTTCCAAGCATCATACAAGCTCTCGCGTTCATGCTGAACGAAGCTGAATATCTCATCTCGAATTGCGGACTGCTTGTGTAGTGGGATATATTTATCCAAGAAAGCTCGCGATATCTCATTCCAACTGTATGACCTTGATGGCAAGGATCGATACCAAGCACGAGCATCATCATGGAGGGAGAATGAGAACATCATGCACTTGATAGCATCTTGAGGAACTCCATGGTACTTGACTGTACCTGAATACTCCATGACTCGGTATAAGTGCTCGTAGGGATCCTCAGTGGGCAGTCCTCCAAACTGTTGTTGTTGAACCAAAGCAATAAGACCAGGCTTCATCTCAAAATTCTCTGCCTGAATAGTTGGCCAAACCGGTCCTGTGATATAGCATTGACTACTTGGCATCCAAAGATCACGAAGCAATGCCATATCTTAACCAAGTGTAACTATAGAACAACCAGCAAAGGTTTATGATTCCCTACACACACTCATAAACAGTAAACACTAGTCAGAAGGTTAGTATCCTAATAAGCCGAAGCAACAATGGGGGAAAGTAGAGGAAAAACACTGAAGATGAAATACACGACGAATTGAACAAGGAACTAAAGTAAATCTAGTCTATAGGCTAACACAATCGCTCGACGCTAGTCCCCGGCAACGGCGCCAAAATGATCAATTGTAAGTACAGCGGGGTTTTACGCCCAAACTGCGAGTGTCGTGTTCTCCACAGGGACTAGGCGATCAGCGGCTACACTCGGCTAAAGCTAGGTGACACTATATTGGGAGATGGAAACAGAAAATAAACCTAAACTATCAATCATTGTCACAAAAGAAAATGCAAAATAGCATAGGGAGGTTCAGATTATCATCACTGTCTTTTTGGCATTTTCTTGTTACATGAGAATTCAAAACACTAAGACATGCATACATAGACTACAAAAGGAAATATACAAGAAACAAACACATATATAACTAGAAAGTATGTAATCAAAGGGGAAGAAGTAAGATTATGTGACAAGGACAGAAACTTCACATCACAATCACACTCACACACACATATTTATATAACACAGGTACTTGAGTAAACACATGGACTATAAACTGGAACAAATTAAATGAACACACACATACACAAATACGAATATGATACTACAGGACACTGTTCTAATACTCTCAGATGAACAAAATAAGTACTACTAATAAAGCACAAATCTGAAACTGACCAAGTTTCAAGCACAACTCAAATCTGAACATTACAAGGCATTACACATCCTATCTTATAGAAATTCAAAGAATATAAAGAGGATAAAAGAGAGATAGCAACAGTTTATGGTTCAGATTAGGAGCAGCAGGGGCGTTTGAGAAAAGGTGTAGCAAGAAAAAGGGGCAGCGACAGTTTTGGGGAGAAGTAATAGCAGCCAGCAATTGGTTCAGATAAGGAGCAACAGCGTGTAGCAGAGGCGTGAGGAGAAGGGAGCAGCATCAGTTATGGTTCAGGGAGGAAGAAGAGGAGACAGCAGCAGGAGGTCAAGGGGAAAAAGAAGAAGCAGTGGGGCGTGGAGAGAAGAGCAACATCATGAGTTAGGAGAAGTAGAGCAGCAAAACGGGGGCGCCCTCACGTGGATGACCAGACGCCTGTGCTCCCCTTTGTCTGGTTGGGCGCGCGAGGTACGGCGGTGGCTGGAGATGGTGGAGGGATGGCGCAGTGAAGGTGGAGATGGATCGATGATGGTGGATGCTGGTGATGGCGCGGTGGCGCGGCTGCGATGGATGGATGTTGTAGGGGGAGGAGCGTGGTGGCGCGCGGTGGTGCTGGTGGTGATGGTGATGTGGTGGGAGCGCGATGGCACGGGTGGAGGTGCTGTGGGGTTGTGGAGCAGGTGGAGGTGCTGGGTGGCGCGCCGCCACGCCGGCCTGGCCGCCGCGGCGGCCGGAGGTGGAAGAAGGAGGCGGGGGAAAGAGGGGATGGAGATGCCAGGCATGAAAGGGGATTAGCTGCCGCTAGGGATTTTGACCCCTCCTCTGATCTGCCACTTTGCAATTTTGGCCCTTCTCCTTTTCTTCTTTCTTCATAAGAAGGTCCCTTTCTTCTTTAACTTGTCCCATGGAGCATCATTTCTTCACACACAAGTCCCTCTGTCTTTCTTCTTCCTTTTCACTTGACTGGTTCTCTTAGCCACTAGTCCAGATCTTGAGATTTATAGTGCCTTTGCGCACTTTTCTGCAAAAGAAACACAATGACTAGTAACTGATACTTTATATGATTTTCATGCAAATATTCAATATTTTCACAGCAAGAATTGATGGTCATATCTCAATAAATAATATATTTCTATGCCAAAATTGTATATATGAAATGTGCTTATCAAAAACCTTGATGAATATGGAAATGCTCAAGTTCTTGAGAGCATATACAAGCACTAGATGTTATCACCGGCACTAACTTGGATTGCTCCTAGTTTCCTCGGTTATGCTATAACTTTTCAAAAGTGGGCTCACTCTCGTCTGTTGAGTTCTCCCCTGTTACTAGAATCATTCCCAGTATTTGCATTTTGTTCCCAGCTTGCACTGCCATTGTGCCATCCTACTCTGGGCTACCCTTCTCAGTGATTACTGATCAGGACCATCTTCAAAGTGGTCCTACCAGGGGCCCCACCCATTTCCGATGAGAAGCAAAAATCATTCCTTGCGTTGTCTTCGACAAGGTAATCCACATCACCCATCTTAGTCTGGGTATGCCATTCCTTCATACTCCGCCAAACGATTGTTGGTGAATCACCTTAGGCTGGTATAAAGAGTTTCAATGCTCTCTGAATCAAAAGTAATTCTTTTTGCCACTTCAGGTAATGGTTCCACGAGTCACCTTCTCTGACGTGTTTCTCTATGGCATCATGGCAACTCAAATTCTCGCTACGTTGACAACCATTCACCACCCTCTTAGGTGTCGAATTGTTGTCTACCTAGTGAACCCTCGTCATTTTTTACACTCCATCCCTTTGGATGTATGCTTCGTGTCTCAGCTCGAGAAATGTTTCTACGTATCATTCCATGAGTTGATCTTGGGATCATTTAAGATGATCCATCCATTGTAGACATGTTTTGCTCTTTTGTCCTCATGTTGGATGAAGATCTCGAAAGAAAAGACGTCAAGATCAATTTGAGTCAACAAATCAACAACCTCGAGGAGACAGTTGGATCATGAAGTTTGTGATGCTTAGTGTCCCCTTTGTCTTCTTACCTCGCATCATGAATCTCGGGACGAGATTCTTGTTTAATGGGGGTGAGTTGTCACATCTCTAGCTCCTGGAAATGCACTAGGCTAGCTTCATGTGTGCATCATGTTTAATCTTGAAAGAAACTTGAAATGGGGATTGCCTAAACCCTAGCATCAAAGGAATCCACTAGGTTCAACTAAAATATTCTCACTGAATCCAAATGGCTTTCAAAAATGTTCATCACTTCTAGAAAATGCTAGAAACAATAACCAGAGGTGTTGCACATTTTTCCATGACATATTTGGGCTCTGAATTAAATCATATAGTATTTGCATTTGGGCATTTAAATGCTATTAAGTATTTTAAATGCTCAAATAATCCCAAACTGAAATGTTCCATGTTGGATATATTCTATACAGTGGGCATGTGCAGTTTGGTGATTTTAAAAGGGTCTAGGTATTTTTAGAAAAGCCACAAAGATCATAGAAAAATAGAAAACTGAAACAAAAGAAGAGAGAGAGAGAAAGGAACTTACCTGGGCTTACCTTCCTGTGCAGCCCACCTGGCTGGCCCAGGAGCTGGCCCAGCCCACCACCGCAGCTCCTGATGTTTTCCTCCTCAGGCCAGTAGGCAGGGCGCATGCCTGATGCGCGCGACCACGCGCCGCGCCACCTCCTGCTTCCCGCTGCTACCCCGACGCGCCTACGAGCCCCACACGCTCTCCCTTGACCCTTGCACCTCTCCCACTCTCCCGGGACCCTCTGCCCCTCCTCTGCTCTCTTTCCGCAACGCCACTGTCGCCGCCAAGAACCACCGCGGCCAGCCACTCCCTCGCTCCATCTTCACGTCCCTGAGCTCCGCCACGACTCCGTGGAGCTACACACCCGATGCACGCGACTGCAGGAGCCCTACAACGTCGTCCCCGCCGTCCTCATCGCCGCCTCTGTCCAGTGATTGCCGTCGTTCGATTCGTGCCGTCCAGGGCTTCCCCGGCCTCGACCTCGACTTCGTTCGACCCCGCTGTGAGCCCCCGTTGTTTTCCCCTTGTTTCCCCTCTCCAACTCTTCCTCTAGCCATGCTTCCCGCCGGAGACCGAACCACGCCACCACCGAGCTTCTCGCCACCGTGGCCACAGCCGCCACAACCCTCAACCGAGCACACCCACGTGCTCACCGCGCCGCGTAGGTGCCATAGGAGCCAAGCATGCCACCCCACGGGCACCGCAACCCCGCTCCAGAGTGCGCCCGTACTTCGGCCGCCGCCCGGCTTGTTGCCACCGCCGCTACATGCTGCCCCAGCACACACCACGGCCACCACTAGATGCGCCGCATCGCGTGCTTTCTAGCGCACCCATCCGCGCGTCTAGCCGACGCCGGAGATGGCCAAACGAGGAACGTCGTTGCGTTTGCTCACCGGCGGCGGTTAGCCACCTGATTAGATGACGTGGCGCAGGATTAATTAGCGCTAAACACCGATTAGTGTAACCCCATGGGTCTTTGGCACACGGGCCCCACCCCTTAATTAACCACAGGGTTATTCTTTGTTTAAAATAAGCTAATGCCCGTGGCCCCACGGGTCAGTTTGACCATGCCACCTCAGTGTTGACCCGACCCCACTGGTCAGCCTCTGCTGTTGACACTATTACACTGACGTGCGGGTCCCAGCCGTCAGGTTTGACATGGCTAGCGCTGTTGACCTGCTGATGTCTTGTTGTCGTCATGCTGATGCAGTATATGTTTTCTAGAGTTTTAAATAAATCAGAAAAGATTTATTTATTGCAGAAAATATCCAAAACTTCTAAAAATCATATAAAATCAACCGTAACTCCAAATGAAACAAATTATATATGAAAAATTATCAGAAAAATCCAAAGAATCTGTTTATGGCATTTTCATGCATGTTTGAGGAACCTAAAGCTACTGTATATGACAATTTGAATTAATGGCATTTGAAATGTCATATATGGAGTTTGAATTTGAATCTTAGATTGAAACCAACTCCATTTAACCTGCTGCTAGTTGCATTAGCTGAAACCATAACATATTGCCATGTCATGATCATGCATCATATTGTGCTAGGCAAGTACCGACGATGTGATTGCATTGATTGTGTTTCTTCTTTGTTTGTCGGTGCTTGTCCCCTCTCAGTAGACATGTACCGACGATGTGATCGATGACACTAATGAAGAACTATACTATCTTCAGAAGTGCTAGGCAAGCAAAACCCCCTTGCTCATTCCGATACAATCCCACTCTCTCACTCCTGCTCTCTTTTACTGCATTAGGACAACAACGACTCATGTATTACTTGCTGCGGTAGTTGAACCCCTTTTCCTCTGCATGACCATTGCCACAGTAAATAGATGATACCCACTAGCATGAGTAGGAGTTGTTTGAGCCCTGATGTGCCTACTCATTCATGCTTGTTGTCATGCCTGCTACTGCTTAGAGTTGAGTCAGGTCTGATTCATTGGTAATGAATTAGAACAGTGATGAACATGTCCTACTATGTGTGAGCTAAGTGTGTGAACTCGATTTGGTAAAGGTAGCGGTGAGAGGCCATGTAGGAGTACATGGTGGGTTGTCTCATTTAAGCCGTCCTCAGGAACTGAGTTCTGTGTTTGTGATCCATGAACAACTACTACCACTCATTGGGATCCTTAATTGACCCTCTCGGCTTCTTAACCACCCTTGTGCTCTGTCCAGGAGTTGCAAGTAGTTTCTGGTGTTTGTAGTATGCTGGAGGCCGTGGGCAGCGCTGACCCGAGGGGTGTGCTGTGATGCGTTAGGCACGTGGCATGGTGTACCGGGCGCCCGTTTGGTGTCTCTGTAACCCTGCACACATCATTCGGGGCCGTATGTGGAAACTTCGGCTGGACTCCCTACGGGTGGAACCTGAATAGGCGATAAACCTAGACTAGAGACTTGAGTGTTTAGGCAGGCCGTGGCCGACACCCTTGCCAGACTTTCACTTGAAGGTTGCCGAGATACATGATGTGTACATGGCGGTAAGTGGCGAGAGCATGTGTGAAGAAGTACGCCCCTGCAGGGTTAACATCATCTATTCGAATAGCCGCGTCCGCGGTAAAGGACCTCTGGGTTGCCTATAAAATTCATAGACAAGTGAAAGTGGATACTCTAAAATACGCAAGATAAGTGTGAGTGCTATGGATGGCGTCCTCGTAGGGAGACGGGGGCGGATCCATAGTGGTGTGTTGATATGGTGAATATGAAGACTCGTGTGCGCCACCTCAAAATAGTTACTTGCAGTCGTAGTTCAGGATAGCCACCGGGTCAAAGCTGGCTTGCTACAGTTAAACTCCACCACCCCCTTTGTTGATAATGATGCATATGTAGTTAGTTCTGATGTAAGTCTTGTTGGGTACATTTGTACTCACGTTTGCCTATTTTACGTTTTGCAGCGAGACTTTAGTCTCACTAGTAGTTCCGCGTGGACTTCGACATTTAGCTTGTTACCTCAGCTACGATCTTGTGCCCTCGGCAGGATCTGGTAGATAGTCAGGCTTTTCAGCCTTTTTCATTTATAGATGTCTGTACCCAGACATGTTATGCTTCCACTTGTGCTTTGATTTGTATGCTTTGAATGCTGGGTCGAGAGACCCATGTTTGTAATATCTCGCTCCTCGGAGCCTATTGAATAAAATACTTGAGTTGTAGAGTCATGTTGTGATGCCATGTTGTATTTGCACATATCGAGCATATTGTGTGTATGTTATTGAAATGCTTGGTATGTGTGGGATCTGACTATCTAGTTGTTTATCCTTGGTAGCCTCTCTTACCGGGAAATGTCTCCTAGTGCTTCCACTGAGCCTTGGTAGCTTGCTACTGCTCCGGAACACTTAGGCTGGCCGGCATGTGTCCTTCTTCATTCTTGTGTCTGTCCCTTTGGGGAAATGTCACGCGGTGTCTACCGGAGTCCTGTTAGCCTGCTACAGCCCGGTTTACCGGAGTCCTGTTAGCCCAGTTGGTACAACCCAGATTCACTCGCTGATGACCGACACGTTCGTTGCTAGGTCATGTATGCCTATCCCTATAAGTTAGTGCTACTTTGGGTTCATGACTAGCCATGTCAGCCCGGGCTCCTTGTCGTATGGATGCTAGCGACACTATCATATACGTGTGCCAAAAGGCGCAAATGGTCCCGGGCAAGTTGAGGCGACACCCGTGGGAATACCGTGCGTGAGGCCGCAAAGTGATATGAGGTGTTACATGCTAGATCGGTGTGGCTTTGAGTCGGGGTCCTGACAATCTGCCTTAACCCTACAGGCATTCTGGGGAACTTTCGTGTCATCCACGACCCGCGGTACCTCAAGTACCCGGGGTAAGCACCCGATCACTACCTTTCCCTAGACGACACTAACATAGATTCCACTCGATTGGTAGTAACCCCCATGCCCAACATTTCACATCTTAAAATTGTGGAGACATACCACTGGCACGGGGTACCAATGGTGTGTCCGGTGCCCTATGAAAACAGTCATGGCCGCCCTACCTGGCACGACCCCGTCCCGAGAGAGAGCACCAACTCTCCCCCATCGCTAGTAATGCGGGCTCCAAGCTAGTATCGACTAGGTAATAAATAATGCCCTTTCCCATATAAGGGTAGAGTGGTTGCGCATGTAAGGTTGGAATAATGGTCGCAACTTAAACCAATCCATTTTGAAAACAACACATACACTTGCCTCGGTACACCACTTCGCCACCATGTGGTTACCCAACTCATTATCTCCCTCGGGCATAAGTGGCACCCGATGGGGTTTTCGAAAAGTTTCTGAGAACAATCTTGCTTCCATCACCATGCATATACCCATCCCCTTTTTGCGTAGCTCTACTTAGCATCCTAGCTAACACCCACTCGCATAACTCTCATAGAAAGGTAGGGTCATGCATCATGCAAGTATCAACGAGAAAAACAATGGAGTAACCCACCAAGGTGGTACCCTCTCATCACGACTCTGGTGCAACAACGACAAGTGATATATGACATGCATAAAAAGTTTCACGGTATGGTCAAAGGGCTGCTTACTTGGCTCAGCAAAGTCTTCTGGGTCTTCAAAGTCTTCAGATCCTTCTCCTTCTTGTTCTTCTTCTTCTTCTTCTTCAACAACTTTGTCTAATGCGGGATCTAATCGTCGCAAGAAAATAAGGCAATAGTAAAACAAAAAATCCATGGTGCTCAGAAAAATGTCAACTTATTTTTGATAAATACTAGGGGGAAATCTAAGTAGGGGAAATTTACTAGTTGTGGACTTGGAGTTGTAGAATAGGAGAAATTGATTTTCAGAGGGGAATATAAATGCTCAAATTTGAATTTAAATTTAAATAGTGCAGAAAAGTTTGATGGATATTTATCAAAGTTACACCATTAAATAGGTGGGATTTTTAGAAGAATTTAGGAATTGGAAACATTTAATTTGGATAAATATTTAAATCTGTGGAATTTTTGGAAACTTCATAGAAAAAGAAAAGGGGAAAGGGCACTGTGCCACTGGGCCAAAACAGCCGCAGCGCACAGGCCCAGAGGCGATTCGGCCCAGGCGAGCCGAGCGGCGCGCGCGCGCCAGGATTGAATCCGACGGGCGGGCCCAGGCTCCAGTAGGCGAGGGAGAGGAGAGGCTGACAGGCGGGGCCCGCCTGTCATCCCTAACCCTATGACAGAGGGCCGGCAAGCTCACCAGCGATGTTTCCGGGCATGACGAGGTGAGCTGTTGGCACCGTTGGACTCCTCGTCGTGCCGTCGTTCGGGTGTTGCCGGAGTTGGCCGGAGGGGAGTAGCGGATCGCTGGCGATGAGGTTCGCGACGGAGGAGCGCCGTGCATCGATGGCTCCGGCCGTTTTCGACTATAAAACGAGCGGGAAAGAGGGGGGAATCAATAAGTGGGCTATGGGCGTTCCAGAGAAGCAATAAAGAGGGCCGGGGGTGGCCTTTACCATGGGATCGACGGCGACCCGAGGCGGCAAAGCTCGAGCTCGGTCTCAAGCTCGGGTGGTTAAGCAGAGGAACTGGGGG